>NC_088876.1:33734125-33838998 GCF_032884065.1 Artemia franciscana | reverse complement strand
CAAAAATGACGACAACTAACTTCATGACGTCAGTCGACACAGAAACATGACGTCACCTGACAGACAGACACACAGACAGACAACTTATTTTTATATATATAGATTATCTATCTATATATATAAAAATAAGTTGTCTGTCTGTCTGTCTGTGGATCAGGTGACGTCATGTTTCTGTGTCGGGTGACGTCATGAAATTAGTTGTCGTCATTTTTGCTTTGACGGTGACGTCATTAACGGTATTTAAGACATTTGTTCACGGAAAAATGTTTAATTGTAAAATGACTGAAGAACCTATTGGGTTTGGGATTTTGACTTGGATAAGGTCATCAATGCCTACCAGATTTAAGTTAAAAAAACAAAGGTTCGTCGATATGTACTTCATAGTGACGCTGAAAAATAAAGAAGAAAAAGAAAACTGAAAAAAGAAAAAAGGTAAAAAACTAAAAAAAAACTAAAAAGAAAAAACACTCAAAGAGAAATTACAGACCGGGACACAAATGACGACCGAGACAAAGGGAATATAAGTGACGACCGGGAACCTCAAAGAGAAATTACACACTGGGACACCCAGACATAAATCACGACCGGGACACAGGGAATATAAATGACGACCGGGACACAGGGACACAACTACAACGGGGACGCCGGGGGCACAGGCAGGATATATAAATGACGACCGGAACACAGGGATTGTTCGAATAGAAATTATAGACCGGGACACAAATGACGACCGGGACACAGGGAATATAAATGACGACCAGGACACAGGGACACATCATTCGAATAATGAGGTATTGATCTGAATACGGATTGTTTTTCCCATGGACAATTATATGTTGCATGTTCAAGAGTCAGTAAACCTGACAATTTATTTATATGCACAGACAATGGGACAGCGAAGAATGTTGTATATTCGCATGTTTTACGTAGTTAAAAACATATATTTATATCTATCTCTATTCACAGATGGGACACAGGGACACAACTACAATGGCGCGTAACTAATATGGCGCGTAACGACTTACGCGCGCGGGGGGGCTTGGGGGGGCGCGAAGCGCCCCACCAACTAGGTGTTGGGGTGGCGCGAAGCGCCACCCCAACAGCTAGTATATATATATATATAAATAAGTTGTCTGTCTGTGGATCTGGATCTGTCAGGTGACGTCATGTTTCAGTTTCGACTGACGTCATGTATTCGACGGACGAAATTACAGACCGGGACATCGGGACACAAATGACGACCGGGACACCGGCACATAGGGAATATAAATGACGACCGGGACACAAGGAATGTTCGATTAGCAATCACTATCAACAAAGCAACGGGACACAAATGACGACCGGGACACAGGGAGTATAAATGACGACCAGGACATAAGTAAAAAAAATTAAAACTAAAAAAAAGGTAAAAACTACAAAAAAACTAAAAAGAAAAAAACTAAAAACTAATAAGAAACTAAAAAAGCTAAAACGCTAAAAAAAAACTAAAAAAAAATAAATGAAAAAGGAAAAAAAAATGAAAAATAAAGGAGAAAAACAAAACTAAAAAAAGAAAAAAAACTAAAAAAAGGTAAAAAACTAAAACCTAAAAAAAGACCAATTCAAAAACGAATGTATATACCGACCGGGACACAAATGACGACCGGGACACCGGGACATGACGACCGGGACACAGGGACACAACTACAACAGGGACGCCGGGGGGCTCAGGGGGATATATAAATGACGATGGCGACACAGGGAATCGTCGATTAATAAAATAAAAAAGGAAAAAATGAAAAATAAAGGAGAAAAACAAAACTAAAAAAAAGAAAAAAACTAAAAAAAGGTAAAAAACTAAAACCTAAAAAAAGACCAATTCAAAAACGAATGTATATACAGACCGGGACACAAATGACGACCGGGACACCGGGACATGACGACCGGGACACAGGGACACAACTACAACAGGGACGCCGGGGGGCTCAGGGGGATATATAAATGACGATGGCGACACAGGGAATCGTCGATTAGCAATCACCATCAACAAAGCCCAAGGGCAATCATTAGAATCATGAGGTATAGATCTGAATACGGATTGTTTTCCCATGGACCATTATATGTTGCATGTTCAAGAGTCGTTAAACCTGACATTCTATTTATATGCACAGACAATGGGACAGCAAAGAATGTTGTATATTCGCAAGTTTTACGTAGTTAAAAACATATATAAATATATATATATATATATATATATATATATATATATATATATATATATATATATATATATATATATATATATATATATATATATATCCTAGTATATATATAAAAATAAGTTGTCTGTGTGTGTGTGTGTGTCTGTCGAGTGACGTCATGTTTGTGTATTGACTGACGTCATGAAGTTAGTTGTCGTCATTTTTGTTATGACGGTGACGTCATTAAAGGTATTTAAGACATGCGTTCACGGAGAAATCTATTAATGTTTAACTGTAAAATGTCTGATGAACTTACAATGGCAACAGCTGAGGAAGATGCTCAAAGAGTCTATGCCAAAAAACTTGCTGCTGATAGAGAAAGTAAGAAAAGAAAGCTTGCCGAGGAATCACAAGAACAGCAAGAAAACAGGCTTGAGGCTGATAGAGAAAGAAAGAACAGAAAGCGTGCCGAGAAACTACCAGAGCAATGCGAAACCAGACTTGCTGCTAAAAGAGAAAGTGAAAAAAGAAGACGTGCCGAGGAACTACCAGAGCAACATGAAACCAGACTTGCTGCTAAAAGAGAAAGTGAAAAAAGAAGGCGTGCCGAGGAATCACAAGAACAGCAAGAAATCAGGCTTGCTGCTGATAGAGAAAGTAAGAAAAGAAAGCGTGCTGAGGAATCAGAGCAACCTGAAAGTTGTCACCTGGCATTCAGGTACAGCCCAGTCGATGAATATAGCTTGAGTAGATGTGTTCAAATCGGGACTATGTCTAAAATCTGTCCCTATTGCAATGCCTTGAAATTCAATGGTGAAACAATGGGAATGTGTTGCGCCTCAGGAAAAGTTAAACTTCCTCTATTGGCTGCACCACCAGAGCCATTGAAGACTTTCTTTACTGGAACTACGTCAGAATCTAAGCGTTTTTTTTATCACAAATAAGAAAATATAACTCATGTTTCCAAATGACGTCGTTTGGAGCCCAAATCGAAAATCCAGATCAATTTATGTTTACTTTCAAAGTAAAAGGGCAAATTTATCATAGAGCAGGGTCCATTCTACCATTCTCAGGCGAGAATCATAAATTTTTACAATTGTACTTCATCAGTGATAGAAATTCTGAATTGAATGCACATTGCGAAATTTCTCCCAACGTTGAAAGGACAATCGTTTCCCAATTGCAACATCTTTTCCACGAAAATAATAATTTAGTGCGTCTGTTCAAAACAGCCATCGATTTGATGCCTACTGATACGCATAAAATTGTTATTTCTGCTGACAAAACGCCTCCTTATGATTAAATAATGAAACAAATTTTTTCACGCGGTAGTAAGAAGCAGCATTAAAACTCAAAATGAACGGAATCATTACGTATATGAGGGGGTTGCCCTCTCCTCGATACGTTGCTCTTCACAATTAAGTTTTTTATCAATTTGAAAAAGTCCCTTATTCTAGTTATCGGTCCTTGTGTTTCAGGATTCATTATTAGAAAATTGGGACAAACAATACAACTTTAGTGTAAGGAGCAAGTTCTCGTGGAGGGGTAAACATCTTATACAGAATAATTTCTGTTTGTTTTGACCTTTAATATCGCTCCCTACTCTCAGTTGAAACAAATTAATCTAAATTCTGATCATTTTTCAATAATGCTGTTAAATGAAAAATTCACTCCTCCCACTGAAAATTCGTCCTTGGAAAGTTCGTCCCAAGTAAAAAAAATTCCCCTGTAAAATTCAATCCATGCTGAAAATCCCCCCCCCCCTCCATAAAATTTCTTGCTGATGATTCCTCGTGAAAATTCTTCTTAGCATACTTTCATTTGAAAATGACGTTAAATCCTAATCGTTTTTAATCGGTCCAAAAATTCCGCTTCTGTTTCGACTTCTAAGTCTAAATTCCGCTTCTAAGTTAAAATTCTCCCATGGAAATACTTTTGAACTATTTGTTTGCATTAATGTTTGTAAAAAGAAATCTGTATTTTGAAATTATTTTTATCTCAAATGATGTAGACATTTTGTGAAACTCTTTAAATCCTTTTTTATGATTTATTTCATATCTTTTAAATCATATTCGAAAATTTTTCAAAAGGTAAAAAGTTTTTTGAATAGTTTTGGCGAGAAAAAAAAAGTTCAACAAATTTTTATGATCAACAAATTTTTGTGGGAAAAAGATGTGGTGTACACTTTCAAGATTAGTAAGTAAGCAAATATGACGGCACTTGACCCTCGAGGTCCAAACCGGTGGTTATGATCTCCACATTGTGGCCCTTCAGCAAGGATTTGCAAAGGGGGCTGGGGGCCGGCCGTCCTATTCAATCGCACACCATTCCTGCTTACTCTTCCAAGATTTTTCCACGTACCCATGTATAACTGGGTCGACTTTGGCTGAGATTACAGAGTCACGCCGCTGGCTACTTTCCCCTACTAAATAGGTGGCCGCGCTAGGGATTGAGCCGGTGCCCCTCAGACGAGGGATTCCAAGCCCAACATACTAACCACTTAGGGTTTACATTTTCAAGGGCTTATAAATAAAGTACTGACGACCAATGATTTCTTTTTCTTGAACCATTATTTTATAAAAGTTAAACTTCTATTAAAGGAGTTTTGTGACTCTTTTAAATTTAGTTACTATAGTGACTCTTAACAAACTGATTGTATTTACAAAAAAAAAGTTCTGTGCAAGTAACCAAACGGTAAAACAAAATTAGATTTTAAATAAACGTAATTTGATTCATATTGAATCTAAAGCAAAATGGTACAATTGCAAAACTTTATAATTAATATTTGCAAAATATTAACTGTATAAAATATACAAAGTTATAAATCGCTGCAAATAGTACCTTGGCAAATAAATCCTCCTATTATTTCTAAAGGAAAACTATTAGATTGAAACCCTAGAAACCTCATTATCCACCTTATAATGAAAAAAGAAATCACAAATGCAACAGCACAAACACAGAAACAAACACATACCAACCAAACATAAGAAATATAAACTGTAAAAATAATAATAAATATTAAATATTAAATGATATATAATAAATAATATATAAAATACAATACATAATAAATAAGATATAAAATATATTTTTTTTTTCAAATAAAAAATGAAAACAGAAGGAGAAAGACTGCCCGACAACCGATTATCCACCCTCTAGTGCCCCTCGATATTCGTGGTAACACTATGACTAGTTGGTACCAACGAAGAACCATTTAAATGGATATCATGTACTATAAATACAAATGTTCGCAAAACTTTGATTCTGAGGGGCGACCGGCAAACCTTAAAAAAACGCTAAAAATAGCCATGTTAGAGACAAATTACGAGATTACAGAAAAATCCTAAAAACTTGCAGATTCGAAAACGGGAAACACACCACCTCCCCGACAAAGGCCTGACTGCAAAGCATATTGTAAACATGTAGTTAGGCAGCTAGAATTGTACCTTCAAAAACTGAACCTGTCTGAGGATTTTTCCCGGGAAGCACGATAAAATATGAAAAGCTTATTTTCAGGCAATTTTTGATCTTTTCAGTTTTCCTGTTGAAGGGAGGGGGCATTGTGTTCTGATGTCAAAATAAACGGGCATTATCTAGTCAAAAACATTATCATAACAAAGCACTTTTCAGACCAGTTATTTGATCAACTAAAGACCGAATGCTCAAGTCATGACCTTACCATCAACGTAGCCATGTCGAAGATAATTCGTTTCAACCCTCTTAAGCGGAATATAGATATGCCTCTATTCCCTTTCTCAATAGTGAACGAAATGAAACTCTTAGGAGTAACTTTAAATGGTGCGTATAATTTCAGTGCCCATATTAATTCTACCGTCCACAAGGCTAATGCATGCCTTCAGACACTTACAAGTTGAGGCGTTTTTGGTGTGATACTGACAGTCTTCTCAATACCTACAGGTGTTATGTTCGCCCGTTGCTCGAGTACGTGTACCCGGTGTGAGGCCCAATTGCTATCCGCACGGCGTACCAATTGCGTGACGTAGAGTCCGTCAAGAAAAGAGCAACAAGGATTATACTCTGAAGCCGTGACATACCGTATGATCAAGCCCTCGCGAAACTGAATTTATCCCCACTTAACGTTCAGCTTAAACCCCTGATTTTGCAATCTGGAAAATCCATCCTATCCAATACGAGCAAAATCAGGCCCATGGCACAATAGCCAAGCCTCTAGTATTGAGGCCCATGGCTCAAAATAGGGATTTGGTATTAATTAAATAGACAAGTCAAATCGACGATAGTGCTCTCTGATCAATTCCCTGAGAAAGATGGAATACTGTATAAGAAAATATTTTAAAAGCATCTATTCATGGACTCTACATATTCTCTCCAATCAACAGCAAAGTAATCTTAAGCAAAATACTTTTGATAATTTTCGAAAAGCGACTTTACTAATAATGAAGAGACTGATGCCCATTCGGAAGAGTTTTCCATAAACAATTATACATAACAAAAAGAGAAAAAAAAAAACAAGAAAAAATGCAAAAATAAAACAAGGAGGATATCCGAAAGCAGAGGAACTATGGACCAGGAATCTTAAATGATAGATGAAGTGATGTAGAAACAGTAACTTTATTTAACATTCTTACAGAATTGATTAAACAGCAAAAATTCACTTGAGAGCTATACTAAACGGAAGGAACTGAAGCTCTCAGCCTATTAGCAAATTAGATCTTACTTTTTATTTTAGCAATAGTTATTTCCAAAATTCCATTCTGTCTATATAGCAAGTGTAGACATACTGACGAATAGGAGGAACAGGGCTTGAACATAATCATTTTGATACAGTAGGAGAGCATTTGTGAAAATGTCAAAATGGAATTGAAAAAGAGTTCAATGACTGGGACACCAATTATTGTGGAGGGAGCTATAAGTTTATTTCAGAGACAATCTCATGCATCACTGGCTAAGTTATTGCTCAACTGGTGCCAACAACTTTTTTTTGCTTTGTTTGAACTAGTATTTTTAGATTGTCTCTTAATTCCAAACCAAAGTTTTACGATCTAAATCGTCTTAACGTAGCGTATGATGACTTCACATATTCTTAGGAATTACCACGTTGCGTAAGTGATACCGGGTTCTGAGTTCTGAGTTCTTTATTTAACATTAAAATCCATAAACAAAAAATTACTTCAAGACAATCTCCCCCACAAGGCTCCATGGCCGGGAAAGAACAGGGGAGAAAAAAATACCAACAACAAAAAAATATAAACAAAAACCAAAAAACAAAATTGAGTCGCCCACCATAATAGTCTCCAAAAAATGACAAGCTAGGCAGGGGGTAGCACATGATTTCACCAACTCAATTAAATATCCAACTCAATCCAGAGACATCAACTCCAAGGGAAACCGGAATAAAAAATAAAGAGACAAAAAAAAACAACAAACAAACAAAATTATTTACTAGCTAGAAAATCTCTAACATAATTTTTGAATATACCAAACGAGTGGCAGTGTCGTACGAACTCTGGGAGCGTGTTCCAGATCCTGTTGCAAGCTGTCAGAGGGTTGAAGTCAGACCTCACTGACGGTGTGTGAAGAACCAGTAAATTGTTGGAAGTGCGGAGATGATAAGTCGATTGATCAGAAACAAAAAACATATTATTACATAGGACAGCAGGAAGATGGCCGTGCAACTGTAAAAAAACGAAAGAAGAACAAGAAAGAAAATAGAGAGATTTCAAATCAAGCAAGGGTTTAAGTGAACAACGGTTAGTTTCCTGAGTAAGAGTCCTTGCTTTATCATAAAGTTTTGAAAGTGGCTTCAGAGACGAGGGAAAAGTTGACATCCAAATAACAGAACAATATGAAACATAAGACTGAACTAGGCTGCAGAACAAGAGTCTAAGAATCGACCCTGGAAATATATATTTGAGCTTTCTGAGTTGTGCCAAGAGTACTGTCATCAGCAAAAGCAATAAGTGTATCCGGTAAGGACAAACTCTTGTCACAGCTAGTGACAGATACTGGTTGACAAAGACGACAGCATATGGTAGGTTTTAAATTTTTAACCGCATTAATAAGGTCATTGACGTAGATTAAAAAGAGTATCGGCCCAATGACAGATCCTTGTGGACCACTAGACTCTATTCCAGAAGGATTAGAAAAGTCCGGATGAACCGAGATGACTCGACCAGATAAATATGATAGAAACCATGAATAAGCATTCCCTCTTATACCAATATGGGACATTTTCAGAAGAAGAATCTTGTGTGTTAATGAGTCAAACACTTTTCGAACATCAAGAAAAAGAGCAGCAGGTATCAAACCAGAGTCAAGAGCTGAATTTAAATAATTCAAATTCAAGAGAGTTGCACATGCATGCTCAGTTGAATGTTTCGTCCTAAAACCAAACTGAAAATCATGAAAAAAGTGTTTAGAATTAAGAAAATCAAGAAGTCAAGAAAGCATAGCTTTTTCAAAAATTTTACTAAACACTGATAAAAGAGATATGGGACGATAATTTGCAGGATCATTCCTTGATCCACCTTTAAAAAGGATGATAACACGAGCACGCTTTAGAGCACTTGGGAAGACACCATTTTCAAAAGAAAGATTGACAAGTCTCGTGAGGGCACAAAGAATGACAGGAAGAATGAACTTGACAACCTTAGTCGGAATACGGTCTGGGCCAGAAGATGAAGAACCCCTCAAACAATTGACAATTCTGGCTATTTCAGCTTCAGAGACAGGTTCCAATGCCATTGATTTAGGACAAGGTGGTCCTAGATAAGACCTAAAATCAGGTAGAGAAGAAGAAGGACTTACAGAAGAGGCTGTAGTTTTGCCAATATTAGCAAAATAGGAAGTAAACGCATCTTGAACTTTTAGCTCACCCTCTACATTTTTCCCGTCAATCACAACACTTGAAGGGACAGAAGGAGGCAGAAAAGATGGCCTGATAACAGAATTGATTACTTGCCATGTCTTCCTAATGTCTTTACCGCACGCAGAGAACTTTCTATGATAAAATAACGATTTAGCCCTTCGGCAAAGCGAATTGTAAACTCTTCTATAAGCTTTGAAAAGTTGAAGCCGAGAATCACGCGAAAATGGCTTAGAGCATCTGTAAGCCTTCCAAAGATAATTTTTCTTCCTCCAGCTTTTAAGGAGTCCAGGGGTCATCCAAGGATTCAAAGGGGTTGTTCTTTTCGATGCTGGATTCGACTGGGGTGCAATACATGTATCAAAGATAACTTCTTTCAAAGAATCATAAAACGAATTAAACAAAGAATCTATGTCAGACCCATTTTTAGAAATACTCCACGAACGACCTGCCAACCGTGACCTAAGAATATGCAAGTCCTGATCATTAAATTTTAAAGAGGAAAAATTTTAAATTTTAAAGGTTGTGTCCGGATCTTCAAAATAACGAGACTCTGTATGTCAGATAATGAGCTAGTCTCCGGACTATGTGGTCCAATTTTAGAGCTGTTCACCTCAGTGTGGAAAACCCTCCACTACCCCTTTGAAAATGGCTTAGATAGTTGTGTGTTGTATTCTTTCTTTTTTAATTTTTTTTCACTATTTCAGAGTTTTCATTCTTTATGAGTGGATTCAAATATAATATATCATATTATTCATACTGTCTACACTTATAGTTTTATACAGTTGCAAAAGTTTGGTAAAACCAAACACAGGGTCTTTGTGTCTAATATTACCATGGAAGCCGTTTCCGGAGAGAGCGGCATCAACTGTGCATGATATAGCCCAGGAATTGTTTAACCCCTTTCTAATGCTTCTTCCCATATTTATTTTAATACAGGCTTGTCAAGAGCCTATCTGCCCATAGCCTGTAACAGTTTCCCTGCACGCAATCACTTTACCATTTACAAATACAAAATTTACCTGACGCAAAGATTCATCGAAGCATTCTGCTAACGTCCTTTCAGTAATTTCTGTTTGGTAGTCCAGGTTGAGCCGTGAGTTTCTGTATTGCTGAAAGGCTGTCAGAACATTCCTTTTCTTGGGTCCTTCTTCACCTTGCCGTGACTGTTTCGTTCCATATCCTACAATTTCCAAAAAAAAAAAATAAAATAAAAAAAATTACAAATGAAAAAACTACAGAAAATTTTCAAATTTGTAAAAAACAATTCACAAAAAAAAAAAAAATATTAACTACGCATGAAAGAGTTAATGAATAGAAATACTTAGAGTTTTTTATTAGTAAAGTTGGCTATCCACGGAAACCAAAAATAAATTCTCATATATTTCATAACATATAGATTCTCCGAGAATTTCTTCATGAATGCAGATTATGGTGCCTGGATAAACCGATCAACTTGAACTGCCAACGATTATGGTGTCTTTGGAAATCAATCAATTTTAATTGATTGATTGAAAGAGGGAGACAGAGGTACAGTATAAAGCACATATTAAGGGATGTGGCAGTTCAAATTTTTCTTCAAATGGCCCTATTTAAGGTCTCCGTTATTTTATATTACCAGAGTGAGACTTTAGCCTTTGAAAAAGATATAGATAAAAACAAGAAAATATTCCAAAACTTCAAACATCTTGACGAACGTAATTATATGTATTGCTTAGGCGTTCTCATTTATTTTGGTCCCACAAGAATTGTATTCTACAATTCTTATGCAATTATTGTATTATGTATTCTTTTTTCGGGTGGGAGGTAGTTTGTAGTTTTGAGTTGAGGAGCATAACTTTTAAGGTGTATCACACATATCTACTGAAGTGGATTTAGAGAGTGGATAAATTAGTTTATATTAGATTGCTACTGAAATTTTGCATTTTTTAGATGAAGATCACAGACGCGTCTTTATTTTTTTGTTTTGTCTTTTTCTCGAGGGAATGGGGGATGGGGTAGCTTTGAACAAATATTCCCAGAAATCTGGAAGACGTATCATTAAAAAATTTATTTATTTTAGTGCGCTTTAAATAAAAAAAAAGAACAAAATTGCCATAGCAATGTGACTTTTCTGGCCATTTCATGACGAAACACTACAGTTTTGACTGAAATACGGCCAAGTTACAATCAAGTTTAAATTCCAAAATATCAAATATGTTTAAAATTATCGAGTAGCTACATACTTTGAATGTCAGCCATATAAACTCCCACACATATAAGCACATAAGCACTTTCAACAGCCCATCAACAGCTAATTGAAAACTACTCGTTCGAATGGAAATTGAAAGGGCTAGTGCGCATTTTAATAGTCAATAGTGATTCGAGGGCAACAAACCCTCTCTCAAGCCTACCATATCCCCAAACATATGCAGTCAAAGCTTTAGAAGGCCATTTTGTTCAACGTATCCGAAAGGTCCCGAAATTATGTCTTTGAGGATGATATCCCCCCCCCACAGCCCTCAGGGTAAGTATTGTGTTATGCCCTGGGGAATATAAAGTTTCTATAGAAAGGGTGTTCGTAGGAACTTCGAAAAGGGCTTATTAGATTGGTATTCAGAAGCTCTAGTGCCCTTTTCAAGGTTCAAAGTGATTTGGGGGGGGGGGGGAATGAATCTCCCCTTCCCCCATCTTGTATTTTCCCACAATACATCTGAGAGGAATTTTGCGATGACCATTTTGTCGTATTAACTTCAAATAGGGCTCATTCAATTGGGAATTAAAAGGGCTAGTGCCATTTCCAATAGGAAGAAGTGATTTGACGGTAGATTACTCCCCTCCCATGCCTGCCATTTCCTCACACACATCCAATCAAAATTTTGAGATAGCCATTTTTTTCAGCGTAGTTAAATGGCCCAGAAATTATGTCCTTCAGGATGAACCCCTCCCCCCAACCCTTAGAGAGAGGGTCGTAAGTTATACCCTCGGGACATATATGGTTTATTAGAAGGATGGTCATATAAACTTCGGAGGGGACTCATAGAATTGGAAATCTGAAGTTCTAGTGCGTAAGGGAAGTCAGCTTAAGGAAACGTCTTTTTCCCTGAAAGGGAAATTCTGTATTTTTGGCAGCATAGTGGTTCCTGGAAAAGATTTAAATAACAAACGTCTCAATTCCTACAAAAGGGGAACTCTGCCTTTGTGGTGGCATAGTGGCGCCCGGAAAAGATTCGAATAACAAATATATCTATCCCTGAAACTGGAATTCTGCCTTTGTAGCAGCATAATGGCGCCTTGAAAAGAACAAACGTCTCTATCCCTGACAGGGGATTTCTTTGTTTGTGGCAGCATAGTGGTGCCTGGAAAAGATTTGAATAACAAACGTCTCACTCCCTGTATGGGGATCTCTGCCTGTGTGGCAGCTTAGTGGTGGCTGGAATAGATTCGAATAATAAACGTCTCTATCCCTGAAAGGGGAACTTTGCCTTTGTGGCGGCAAAGTGGCGCCTGGAAAAGATTCGACTAACAAAAATATTTATCCCTGAAAGGGGAATTCTACCTCTGAGGCAGCATAGTGGCGGCTGGAATAGACTCGAATAACAAAAGTATCTATCCCTGAAAGATGAACTCTGCCTTTGTGGTGGCATAGTGGTGCCTCAAAAAGATTTGAATAACAAACGTCTCACTCCCTGAGAAGGGAACTCTGTCTTTGTGGAAGCATATTCGCTCCTGGAAAAGATTCGACTAGCAAACAGATCTATCCCTGAGAGGGGATATCTGCCATTTTGGCAGCACAGTGGCGCCTTGAAAAGATTCGAATAACAAACGTCTCACTCCCTGAAAGGGGAACTCTGCCTTTGTAGCAGCATGATGGCGCCTTGAAAAGAACAAACGTCTCTATCCCTGAAAGGGGCATTCTTTCTTTGTGGAAGCATAGTGGTACCTGGAAAGGATTTAAATAACAAACGTCTCACTTCCTGAAAGGGGTCCTGAACTCTTCCTCTGTGGCAGCAGAGTGGCGCCTGGAAAAGATTCGAATAAAAACTTCTCTATCCCTGAAAGGGGAAGTCCGTCTTTGCGGCAGCATAGGTGTGCCTGGAAAGGATTTGAATAACAAACGTCTCACTCCCTGAAAGGGGAACTCTGCCTGTGTGGCAGCATAGTGGTTGTCTGGAATAGATTCGACTAACAAAAACATTTATCCCTGAAAGGGGAAATCTGCCACTGTGGTAGCATAGTGGCGCCTTGAAGAGATTCGAATGACAAACGTCTCAATCCCTGAAAAAGGAATTCCGTCTTTATGGCAGCATAGTTGTTCCTGGAAAAGATTTGAATAACAAACGTCTCACTCCCTGAAAGGGGAACTCTGCCTGTGTGGCAGTATAATGGCGCCTTGAAAAAATTCGAATAACAAACATATCTGTCCCTGAAAGGTAAATTCAGTATTTGTGACAGCGTTGTGGTGCTTGGAAATGATTTGAATCACAAACGTCTCCCTCCCTGAAAGGGGAACTCTGCCTTTGTGGCCGCATAGTGGCGCATGGAAAAGATTCGAATAACGAATGTCTCTATCCCTGAAAAGGGAATTCTGTCTTTGTGGCAGCCTAGTGGTGCTTGGAAAAGATTTGAATAATAAACGTCTCACTCCCTGAAAGGGTAACTCTGCCTGTGTGGCAGCATAGTGGTGCCTGGAAAAGATTCGTATAAAAACTTCTCTATCTCTGAAAGGGAAAATCTGTCTTTGTGGCAGCATAGTTGTGCCTAGAAAAGATTTGAATAACAAATGTCTCTTTCCCTGAAAGGGGAACTCTGCCTGTGTGGCAGCATAGTGTTAGCCTGGAATAGATTCGACTAACAAAATTATTTATACCTGAAAGGGGAATTCTGCCACTGTGGTAGCATAGTGGCGCCTTGAAGAGATTCGAATGACAAACGTCTCAATCCCCGAAAGAGGAATTCCGTCTTTGTGGAAGCATAGTTGTTCCTGGAAAAGATTTGAATAACAAACGTCTCACTCCCTGAAAGGGAAACTCTGCCTGTGTGACAGCATAGTGGCGGCTGGAATAGATTCGAATAACAAAAGTCTCTATCCCTGAAAGGGAAACTCTGCCTTTGTGGTGGCATAGTGGCGCCTGGAAAAGATTCGACCAACAAAAATATCTATTGCTGAACGGGGAATTCTGCCTCTGTGGCAGCATAGTGGCGTCTTGAAAAGCTTCGAATAAAAAACGCCTATATCCCTGAAACAGGAATTCCGTCTTTGTGGCAGCATAGTTGTGCCTGGAAAGTATTTGAATAACAAACGTTTCCCTCCCTGAAAGGGGGACTCTGCCTGTGTGGCAGCATAGTGGTGCCTGGAAAAGATTCGAATAACAAACGTCTCTATCCCTGAAAGGGAAACTCTGTCTTTGTGGCAGCATAGTGGTGCCTGGAAAAGATTTGAATAGCAAACGTCTCTTTCCCTGAAAGGGGAACTCTGCCTGTGTGGCAGCATAGTGGTGGCTGGAATAGATTCGACCAATAAAAATATTTTTCCCTGAAAGGGGAATTCTGCCTCTGTGGCAGCATAGTGGTGTCTTGAAAAGATTCGAATAACAAACGTCTCTATCCCTGTAAAGGGAATTCTGCCTTTGTGGCGGCATAGTGGCACCTGGAAAAGATTTGAATAACAAACGTCTCACTCCCTGAAAGGGGAACTCTGCCTGCGTGGCAGCATTGTGGCGCCTGAAAAAGATTTGAATAACAAATGTCTCCATTCCTGAAAGGGGAACTCTGCCTGTGTGACAGCCTAGTGGCGGCTGGAATAGATTCGAATAACAAACGTCTCTATCCCTGAAAGGGAAACTCTGCCTTTGTGGTGGCATAGTGGCACCTGGAAAAGATTCGACCAACAGAAATATCTATCGCTGAAAGGGGAATTCTGCCTCTGTGGCAGCATACTGGTGCCTTGAAAAGATTCGAATTAAAAACGCCTATATCCCTGAAAGGGGAATTCCGTCTTTGTGGCAGCATAGTTGTGCCTGGAAAGTTTTTGAATAACAAACGTTTCTCTCCCTGAAAGGAGAACTCTGCCTGTATGGCAGCATAGTGGTGGATGGAATAGATTCGACTAATAAAAATATTTATCCCTGAAAGGGGAATTCTGCCTCTGTGGCAGCATAGTGGTGTCTTGAAAAGATTTGAATAACAAACGTCTCTATCCCTGAAAAGGGAATTCTGCCTTTGTGGCGGCATAGTGGCAACTGGAAAAGATTTAAATAACAAACGTCTCACTTCCTGAAAGGGGAACTCTGCCTGCGTGGCAGCATTGAGGCGCCTGAAAAAGATTTGAATAACAAACGTCTCTATCCCTGAAAGGGGAATTCTGCCTTTGTGGCGGCATAGTGGCACCTGGAAAAGATTCGAATAACAAACATCTATCCCTGAAAGAGGAATTCTGCCTTTGTAGCAGCATAATGGCGCCTTGAAAAGAACAAACGTCTTTATCCCTGAAAGGGGAATTCTTTCTTTGTGGCAGCAGAGTGGTGCTTGGAAAAGATTTGAATAATAAAAGTCTCATTCCCTGAAAGGGGAACCCTGCCTTTGTGGCGGCATAGTGGTGCCTGGAAAAGATTTGAATGATAAACGTCTCACTTCCTGAAAGGGGAACTCTGCCTTCGTGGCAGCATTGTGGCGCCTAAAAAAGATTTGAATAACAAACGTCTCTATCCCTGAAAGGGGAACCCTGTCTTTGTGGCGGCATAGTGGTTCCTGGAAAAGATTTGAATAATAAACGTATCACTCCCTGAAAGAGTAACTCTGCCAGTGTGGCAGCATAGTGGCGCCTGGAAAAGATTCGTATAAAAACTTCTCTATCCCTGAAAGGGAAAATCGGTAGTCGAATAGATTCGTTAGTCGAATAGATTCGACTAACAAAAATATTTATCCCTGAAAGGGGAACTCTGCCTTTGTGGTAGCATAGTGGCGCCTGGAATAGATTCGAATAAAAAACGTCTCTATCCCTGAAAAGAGAACCCTGTCTTTGTGGCAGCATAGTTGCGCCTGGAAAAGATTCGTATAAAAACTTCTCTATCCCTGAAAGGGAAAATCGGTAGTCGAATAGATTCGACTAACAAAAATATTTATCCCTGAAAGGGGAACTCTGCCTTTGTGGTAGCACAGTGGCGCCTGGAATAGATTCGAATAAAAAACGTCTCTATCCCTGAAAAGGGAATTCAGTTTTTGTGGCAGCCTTGTGATGCTTGGAAAAGATTTGAATAATAAACATCTCACTCCCTGAAAGGGTAACTCTGCCTGCGTGGCAGCATAGTGGCGCCTGGAAAATATTCGTATAACAACCTTCTCACTCCCTGAAAGGGGAACTCTGCATATGTCATATTCGGAGAAACAAACACACATATGCGGACAAACACAAAACATGGACAAACAACTTATTTTTATATTTCTTTTTCTTCTTTATTTTTCAGACGTCATATTTGGACAAACAAACATACATTTGCAGACAAATACAAAATATGGACAAAAAACTTACTTTTATTCCTTTTTTTATTTTTTTTGTTTTATTTTTCAGACGTCTTAGTCGGACAAACAAACACACATATGCGGACAAAAACCAAATATGGACAAAAAATTTATTTTTATGAATTTCCAAGGGAAGGAGCTTGGTCCCCCTGCTTGCAGCCATGTAAAGCTTTAAACCTACAAGAAAAAATGAACTAATTCATAAACAAAGCAATATTCTTTGAATTAACACAACATCTTAAAATAATGATATCATTTACCCTGGTAGTGGTGTAGTGGATGAAGTTACCCGATGAATTCGTCGGTGCTCAGGTTCAATCCCGCACCATGCCAGGGAATTATATATAAAGATTAATGCTCCTAATCAATTTTTTTTTCGTCTACGCCAACCAGTAATAGAAACTGGTAAATTCTACCTATAAAATAGGCAAGATGCTGATTACTGATAATTTTATCAGCAATAGCATCGCCAAGTTTTATATTTGTTGCGCCTTTTTTCTCCGTTTGCGCTTGAGCTGGAAGTAATAGAATATTTAAACCTGCAACAGTTAGGAAAGCCTTATGAGATCCATCTTGTGGGTCTACCTATGATTTCTGGTCGTTGCAAGTTTTAATTATAAAGTAATTTATATCTGCTGAATTTATTTTTGGGTTGTTATATGTTCTTTGGACTATTTTAAACGAAATGGGTATTCCACAATTTTGATAAGAGATGATAAGATTTATTTCCAAAAGGCTATGAAAAGCTCTGATAGAGCCAAATTTGCTTCATATGTCCAAAAACAAATAGTAAAACAACAAAACAAATAACACAGGAAGACAAAAGCAAAAATAACACCAAACAAGCATAAATTATGGTCCAAGAACTAAAAGAACTTAATCCACATAATGGCAAAAACAGAAAAGGTGGAGAATAAAGAAAATATCTCATTCTAAAAGAAAAAACAATTCCAAACTTGTATTCTAAGTGATTTACAGTAAAATCAAATCAAACAGTTCGTGGTAACGAACTCGTAAAGAGCGACTCGGCTAAATAGTAACCGGAACTCTCAAAATGAAATTTTGATCCAAATACTAATAAATAAATCAAATAGATACCTCAAAAGAATTTGATTTTTATGCTGGTTTTAAATATATAAGTTTCATCGAGTTTAGTCTTACCCATCAAAAGTTACGAACCTGAAAAAATTTGCCTTATTTTAGAAAATAGGGAGAAACACACCTTAAAAGTCATAGAATATCAACGAAAATGACACCATCAGATTCAGCCTATCAGAAAACACTTCTCTGTAGAAGTTTCAAACTCCTATCTACAAGTACGAATTAAGGTAAGGAAAGAGCTGCCTGTTCAGTCCCATGTGAGCAAAATTTAAAAAAAATCAACTTTGTTTAAAACAGTCAAAAGGTCTGGTGACAGTTCTCTGGGGCTCTAATACCTCAATCGTAAGACTTTCTTGGAAGAACAAGCTGAAGAGAAGAAAAAGAAAAGTGGTAACACGGTAATGCAATCCAGTGCTCCACAGGAAAAACAAGGTTGGTCGAACCATTTGTTATTTGAAGTATGTGCTCCCCCTAAAGAAGATCCTGGGTCTACCCCTGCCCCAGGAAAACTTTCCTCCCCATTAAAAATTTCCGTGTGGGAAATCCCCCATCAAAAAATTCACCGTACCCCCCCCCCCCCCCCCAAAAAAAAAGAAAGACCCCTATACCCCAAGGCAACAATTTTAAATTTTAGAATTTAAAAATCATCTAGGAAGGAAGGTATAACTGATTCTGCGTGTGATGGGAAAGACTGAGCGTATTAAGGTGAAACTTCGGGGAATGTTGAGGGATATGTTAAACAAAATCAAAATATACGATGTGCATCCAGTTTAACAAAATGGCGAATCTCGAGAATGCCTGGGGGCACTAAGTTTAAAGTTTAGAGTCTAGTTTGAAATATTTTCAAAAGTGATCAGAGGGAAACCAGTCCCCCTTCCATTCTCTTTTTAGCTATCCTCCTACCAAATATATCTGATTAAAAATTTGGAATAGCTGTCTTCCTAAGAAAAGATAAATAATTATGCCTCTAGGGTAAACATGAATTTCTTCATGAATGCAGATTATGGTGCCTAGATAAACCGATCAACTTGAACTGCCAGCGATTATGGTGTCTTTGGAAATCAATCAATTTTAATTGATTGATTGAAAGAGAGAGACAGAGGTACAGTATAAAGCACATATTAAGGGATGTGGCAGTTCAAATTTTTCTTCAAATGGCCCTATTTAAGGTCTCCGTTATTTTATATTACCAGAGTGAGACTTTAGCCTTTGAAATTACGAACCGTAATAATTATAAAATTATAACCAAAAACCAAACTTTCTATACTATCATGCTAGTTGGCAGTCAAACAGACAAAGCATAGTACTGGCAAATCCTCTCTACACTGTACATTGTAAGCCCCCCTCATCATATCGATCATATGTATCCAACTGTGCCTATCTTATCTACAGTATTTAGCCTACTTGTTTAGGGGATAAGTTACTTTACAGACTAGAACTATAGATTGTAAAAGAGACTGAAGATCCATCTCAAGGAGCTGACCTGTAAGGGGTTCATAGTCAACCCTTTACTCAGGGTTGTCACCAATCCCTATAAAGTAGGGGTTGGTGATAGATTATAGGCTATACTCAGGGTAGACTCACTAAACTAAAGTTACTTTACACAGCAAAATTGCATATTGTTAAAAATAAATGAATAAAGATGCTAAATTAATCGCATGTTTTTTCACCGCATATCTATATATATAAAAATAAGTTGTCTGTCTGTCTGTCGAGTGACGTCATTATATGACGTCTAAATTATTTCATCGTATACCAATTCAGAAACGAATGTATTCAAAGCGAAGTAGCTGAGTTGGTAAAGCGTTATGTACCAGGTTCCAGGTCCGAGAGGTTCCAGGTTCGAACCTTGTCTTTAGCATTAATACAAAAGAAGAAAAAAAACTAAAAAAGGTAAAAACTACAAAAAAAAACTAAAAAGAAAATACTATAAAAACTAAAAAAGCTAAAAAACTAAAAAACATAAAAAAGGTAATAAACTAATAACTAAAAAAGAAAAATAACTAAAAAAAAGGGAAAAACTAAAAAAAAAAAAAACTAAAATCGAATAAAAAAAACTAAAAAAACTAAAAAGTGAAAAAGAAAAAAAAACTAAAAAAAGAAAAAAACTGAGAAATAAAGGAGAAAAAGAAAACTAAAAACGCGGACACAGGGAATATAAATGACGACCAGGACACTCAAAGAGAAATTACAGACTGGGACACTGGGACACAAATAACGACCGGGAGATATAAATGACGACCGGGACACTCAAAGATAAATTACAGACCAGGACACCGGGACACAAAATGACGACCGAGACACCGAGAATATAAATGACGACCGTGACGCTCAAAGAGAAATTACAGACTGGGACACAACTACAAGGGGGATGCCAGGGGCACAGGGGGATATATAAATGACGACGGGGCACAGGGAATGTTCGATTAGCAATCACCATCAACAAAGCTCAGGGGCCAATCATTACATAAGTAAAAAAAAAATAAAAACTAAAAAAAGGTAAAAACTACAAAAAAACTAAAAAGAAAAAAAAACTAAAAACTAATAAGAAACTAAAAAAGCTAAAAAGCTAAAAAAAAACTAAAAAAGAAAATAAAATGAAAAACGAAAAAAATGAAAAATAAAGGAGAAAAACAAAACTAAAAAAAAAGAAAAAAAAACAAAAAAAGGTAAAAAACTAAAACCTAAAAAAAGACCAATTCAAAAACGAATGTATATACAGACCGGGACACAAATGACGACCGGGACACCGGACATTACGACCGGGACACAGGGACACAACTATAACATGGACGCCGGGGGGCTCAGGGGGATATATAAATGACGATGGTGACACAGTGAATCGTCGATTAATAAAATGAAAAAGGAAAAAAAAAGAAAAATAAAGGAGAAAAACAAAACTAAAAAAAAAGAAAAAAAACTAAAAAAAGGTAAAAAACTAAAACCTAAAAAAAGACCAATTCAAAAACAAATGTATATACAGACAGGGACACAAATGACGACCGGGATACCGGGACATGACGACCGGGACACAGGGACACAACTACATCAGGGACGCCGGGGGGCTCAGGGGGATATATAAATGACGATGGCGACACAGGGAATCGTCGATTAGCAATCACCATCAACAAAGCTCAAGGGCAATCATTAGAATAATGAGGTATAGATCTGAATACGGATTGTTTTCCCATGGACCATTATATGTTGCATGTTCAAGAGTCGTTAAACCTGACATTCTATTTGTATGCACAGACAATGGAACAGCAAAGAATGTTGTATATTCGCAAGTTTTACGTTGTTAAAAACATATATATATATATATATATATATATATATATATATATATATATATATATATATATATATATATATATATATATATATATATATATATATATATATATATATATATATATATATATATATATATAGTTGTCTGTCTGTGGATCTGTATGTCAGGTGACGTCATATTTCTGTGTCGACTGACGTCATGTTTTCGACTGACGAAATTACAGACCGGGACATCGGGACACAAATGACGACCGGGACACCGGCACATAGGGAATATAAATGACGACCGGGACACAAGGAATGTTCGATTAGCAATCACCATCAACAAAGCACCGGGACACAAATGACGACCGGGACACAGGGAGTATAAATGACGACCAGGACATAAGTAAAAAAAATAAAAACTAAGAAAAAGGTAAAAACTACAAAAAACTAAAAAGAAAGAAAAACTAAAATCTAATAAAAAACTAAAAAAGCTAAAAAGCTAAAAAAACACTAAAAATGAAAATAAAATGAAAACGGAAAAAAAAACGAAAATAAAGGAGAAAACAAAACTTAAAAAAAGAAAAAAAACTAAAAAAAGGTAAAAAACCAAAACCTAAAAAAAGACCAATTCAAAAGCGAATGTATATACAGACCGGGACACAAATGACGATCGGGACACCAGGACATGACGACCGGGACACAGGGACACAACTACAACAGGGACGCCGGGGGGCTCAGGGGGATATACAAATGACGATGGCGACTCAGGGAATCGTAGATTAGCAATCACCATCAACAAAGCTCAAGGGCAATCATTAGAATCATGAGGTATAGATCTGAATGCGGATTGTTTTCCCATGGACCATTATATTTTGCATGTTCAAGAGTCGTTAAACCTGACTTTCTATTTATATGCACAGACAAGGGGACAGCAAAGAATGTTGTATATTCGCAAGTTTTACGTAGTTAAAAACATATATATATATATATATATATATATATATATATATATATATATATATATATATATATATATATATATATATATAGCGTGCCGAGGAATCAAAAGAACAGCAAGGAAACAGGCTTGAGGCTAAAGAACGCAAAACTGCGCAGTTAGATGAAGATCCACCTGGACAGCGAGAGTCAAAACATATCAAAACTGAAAATGATAGCGATGATGATTGGGTTTGGGATCTTGACTTGGATAAGGTCATCAATGCCTACCAGATTTTAGTTAAAAAAACAAAGGTTCGGCGATATGTATTTCATAGTGAAGCTGAAAAATAAAGTAGAAAAAGAAAACTGAAAAAAGAAAAAATGTAAAAAACTAAAAAATACTAAAAAGAAAAAAACACTTAAAGAGAAATTACAGACCGGGACACAAATGACGACCGTGACAGAGGGAATATAAATAACGACCGGGACACTCAAGGAGAAATTACAGACTGGGATACCGGGACACAAATGACGACCGGGACACAGGCAATATAAATGACGACCAGGACACAGGTATTTAAGAATATCGTTCAAAGACAAATTTTTAATTGTAAGAAGACCGTTGAAAGAGAAATTTCTAATTGTAAAATGACTGAAGAACCTACAATGGCAAAACCCGAGGAAGCTGCTCAAAACGAATGTATTCACGCCGAAGTAGCTGAGTAGGTAAAGCGTTATGTTTCAGGTTCTAGGTCCGAGAGGCTCCAGGTATGAACCTTGGCTTTAGCATTAATACAAGAGAAGAAAAAAACTAAAAAAGGTAAAAACTACAAAAAAACTAAAAAGAAAATATATATATATATATATATATTTATATATATCATCTTTTCCACAAAAATAATAATCTAGTGCTTCTGCTTAAAAACAGCAATCGAATTGATGCCTCCTGATACGCAACTATCAACGAAGTGGCAATCGTTGTGGTCGGTGATCAGTTCTTACCTCGAGATAATATTCTTTATAGGCGAAACAATCAGTTGACAAGAATTGCTTAAACTCATCGATGCTACGATGCCCTACAATATCCTGACGTATATAAATGACGCCCGGAACACTCAAATAAAAATCACAGACTGGAACACCGGGACACAAATGACGACGGGGACACAGGGAATATAAATGACGACCCGGACACAGGGACACAACTACGACGGGTACGCCGGGGGGCACAGGGGGATATATAAATGACGACGGCAACAAAGGAAATGGTCGATTAGCAATCACCATCAACAAAGCTCAAGGGCAATCAATAGAATCATGAGGTATAGATCTGAATACGGATTGTTTTCCCATGGACCATTATGCGTTGCATGTTCAAGAGTCGGTAAACCTGACAATCTATTTATATGCACAGACGATGGGACAGCAAAGAATGTTGTATATTCGCAAGTTTTACGTAGTTAAAAACATATGTATATATATATATATATATATATATATATATATATATATATATATATATATATATATATATATATATGGCGCGTAACTAATATGGCGCGTAACGACTTACGCGCGCGGGGGGGCTTGGGGGGGGGGGGCGCGAAGCGCCCCCACCAACTAGGTGTTGGGGTGGCGCGAAGCGCCACCCCAACAGCTGGTATATATATATATATATATATATATATATATATATATATATATATATATATATATATATATATATATATATATATATATATATATATACTTACAGGTGGGACATAGGGACACAACTACAATGGCGCGTAACTAATATGGCGCGTAACGACTTACGCGCGCGGGGGGCTTGGGGGGGGCGCGAAGCGCCCCCTCCAACTAGGTATTGGGGTGGCGCGAAGCGCCATCCCAACAGCTAGTATATATATATAAAAATAAGTTGTCTGTGTGTGTGTGTGTGTCTGTCGAGTGACGTCATGTTTGTGAGTTGACTGACGTCATGAAGTTAGTTGTCGTCATTTTTGTTATGACGGTGACGTCACTAAGACATGCGTTCACGGAGAAATCTATTAATGTTTAACTGTAAAATGACTGATGAACTTACAATGGCAACAGCCGAGGAAAATGCTCAAAGAGTCTATGCCAAAAAACTTGCTGCTGATAGAGAAAGTAAGAAAAGAAAGCTTGCCGAGGAATCACAAGAACAGCAAGAAAACAGGCTTGAGGCTGATAGAGAAAGAAAGAACAGAAAGCGTGCCGAGGAACTACCAGAGCAATGCGAAACCAGACTTGCTGCTAAAAGAGAAAGTGAAAAAAGAAGGCGTGCCGAGGAACTACCAGAGCAACATGAAACCAGACTTGCTGCTAAAAGAGAAAGTGAAAAAAGAAGGCATGCCAAGGAACTACCAGAGCAACATGAAACCAGACTTGCTGCTAAAAGAGAAAGTGAAAAAAGAAGGTGTGCCGAGGAATCACAAGAACAGCAAGAAATCAGGCTTGCTGCTGATAGAGAAAGTAAGAAAAGAAAGCGTGCCGAGGAATCAGAGCAACCTGAAAGTTATCGCCTGGCATTCAGGTACAGCCCAGTCGATGATTATAGCTTGAGTAGATGTGTTCAAATCGGGACAATGTCTAAAATTTGTCCCTATTGCAAGGCCTTGAAATTCAATGGTGAAACAATGGGAATGTGTTGCGCCTCAGGAAAAGTTAAACTTCCTCTATTGGCTGCACCACCAGAGCCATTGAAGACTTTACTTACTGGAACTACGTCAGAATCTAAACGTTTTTTGTCAAAAATCAGAAAATACAACTCATCTTTCCAAATGACGTCGTTTGGAGCCCAAATCGAAAATCCAGATCAATTTATGTCTACCTTCAAAGTAAAAGGGCAAATTTATCATAGAGCAGGGTCCCTTCAACCATTCTCAGGCGAGAATCATAAATTTTTACAATTGTACTTCATCAGTGATAGACATTCTGAATTGAATGCACGTTGCGAAATTCCTCCCAACGTTGAAAGGACAATCGTTTCCCAATTACAACATCTTTTCCACGAAAATAATAATTTAGTGCGTAGTTAAAAAAGCCATCGATTTGATGCCTACTGATACGCATAAAATTGTTATTTCTGCTGACAAAACGCCTCCTTATGATTAAATAATGAAACAAATTTTTTCAAGCGGTAGTAAGAGGCAGCATTAAAACTCAAAATGAACGGAATCATTACGTATATGAGGGGGTTGCCCTCTCCTCGATACGTTGCTCTTCACAATAAAGTTTTTTATCAATTTGAAAAAGTCCCTTATTCTAGTTATCGGTCCTTGTGTTTCAGGATTCATTATTAGAAAATTGGGACAAACAATACAACTTTAGTGTAAGGAGCAAGTTCTCGTGGAGGGGTAAACATCTTATACAGAATAATTTCTGTTTGTTTTGACCTTTAATATCGCTCCCTACTCTCAGTTGAAACAAATTAATCTAAATTCTGATCATTTTTTTTAATAATGCTGTTAAATGAAAAATTCACTCCTCCCACTGAAAATTCGTCCTTGGAAAGTTCGTCCCTAGTAAAAAAATTCCCCTGTAAAATTCAATCCCTGCTGAAAATCCCCCCCCCTCCATAAAATTTCTTGCTGATGATTCCTCGTGAAAATTCTTCTTAGCATACTTTCATTTGAAAATGACTTTAAATCCTAATCGTTTTTAATCGGTCCAAAAATTCCGCTTCTGTTTCGACTTCTAAGTCTAAATTCCACTTCTAAGTTAAAATTCTCCCATGGAAATACTTTTGAACTATTTGTTTGTATTAATGTTTGTAAAAAGAAATCTGTATTTTGAAATTATTTTCAAATGATGTAATTATTTTCAATGATCATCTCAAATGATGTAGACATTTTGTGAAACTCTTTAAATCCTTTTTTATGATTTATTTCATATTTTATGATTTATTTCATATCTTTTAAATCATATTCGAAAATTTTTCAAAAGGTAGAAAGTTTTTTGAATAGTTTTGGCGAGAAAAAAAGTTCAACAAATTTTTATGATCAACAAATTTTTGTGGGAAAAAGATGTGGTGTACACTTTCAAGATTAGTAAGTAAGCAAATATGACGGCACTTGACCCTCGAGGTCCAAACCGGTGGTTATGATCTCCACATTGTGGCCCTTCAGCAAGGAATTGCAATGAGGGCTGGGGGCCAGCCGTCCTATTCAATCGCACACCATTCCTGCTTACTCTTCCAAGATTTTTCCACGTACCCATGTATAACTGGGTCGACTTTGGCTGAGATTACAGAGTCAAGCCGCTGGCTACTTTCCCCAACTAAATAGGTGGCCACGCTAGGGATTGAGCCGGTGCCCCTCAGACGAGGGATTCCAAGCCCAACATACTAACCACTTAGGGTTTACATTTTCAAGGGCTTATAAATAAAGTACTGACGACCAATGATTTCTTTTTCTTGAACCATTATTTTATAAAAGTTAAACTTCTATTAAAAGAGTTTTGTGACTCTTTTAAATTTAGTTACTATAGTGACTCTTAACAAACTGATTGTATTTACAAAAAAAAAGCTTCTGTGCAAGTAACCGAACGGTAAAACAAAATTAGATTTTAAATGCACGTAATTTGATTCATATTGAATCTAAAGCAAAATGGTACAATTGCAAAACTTTATAATTAATATTTGCAAAATATTAACTGTATAAAATATACAAAGTTATAAATTGCTGCAAATTGTACCTACTGAACTGTTAGAAAAGAAGTTAGCTTTTTAGTTTTAGAAAGAAAACTGAAATTTACAGACTACAAAAATATAAACAATGTAGCCATCTAGTTTTATGCCAAATTGTTTAGCTAAAAACAACAATTTTAAAGACTGATTTTTCTTTTCATTTTTGGCAAATAAATCCTCCTATTATTTCTAAAAGAAAACTATTAGATTGAAAACCCTAGAAACCTCATTATCCACCTTATAATGAAAAAGAAATCATAAATGCAACAGCACAAACACAGAAACAAACACATACCAACCAAACATAAGAAATATAAACTGTAAAAATAATAATAAATATTAAATAATAAATGATATATAATAAATAATATATAAAACACATAATTTTTTTTTCAAATAAAAAATGAAAACAGAAGGAGAAAGACTGCCCGACAACCGATTATCCACCCTCTAGTGCCCCTCGATATTCGTTGTAACACTATGACTAGCTGGTACCAACGAAGTACCATTTAAATGGATATCATATGCTATAAATATAAATGTTCGCAAAATTTGATTCTGAAGGGCGACCGGCGAACCTTAAAAAAAACGGTAAAAATAGCCATGTTAGAGATAAATTACGAGATTACAGAAATATCCCAAAAACTTGCAGATTCGAAGACGGGAAACACGCCACCTCCCCGACAAAGGCCTGACTGCAAAGCATATTGTAAACATGTAGTTAGGCAGCTAGAATTGTACCTTCAAAAACTGAACCTGTCTGAGGATTTTTCCCGGGAAGCAAGATAAAATATGAAAAGCTTATTTTCAGGCAATTTTTGATCTTTTAGGTTTTCCTGTTGAAGGGAGGGGGCATTGTGTTCTGATGTCAAAATAAACGGGTATTATCTAGTCAAAAACATTATCATAACAAAGTACTTTTCAGACCAGTTATTTGATCAACTAAAGACCGAATACTCAAGTCATGACCTTACCATCAACGTAGCCATGTCGAAGATAATTCGTTTCAACCCTCTTAAGCGGAATATAGATATGCCTCTATTCCCTTTCTCAATTCTGAACGAAATGAAAATCTTAGGAGTAACTTTAAATGGTGACTATAATTTCAGTGCCCATATTAATTCAACCGTCCACAAGGCTAATGCATGCCTTCAGACACTTACAAAATTAGGCATTTTTGGTGTGATACTGACAGCCTTCTCAATACCTACAGGTGTTATGTTCGCCCGTTGCTCGAGTACGTGTACCCGGTGTGAGGCTCATTTGCTATCCGCACGGCGTACCAATTACGTGACGTAGAGTCCGTCAAGAAAAGAGCAACAAGGATTATACTCTAAAGCCGCGACATACCGTATGATCAAGCCCTCGCAAAACTGGATTTATCTCCACTTAAAGTTCAGCTTAAACCAGTCAAATCGACGATAGTGCTCTCTGATCATTTCCTTGAGAAAGATGGAATACTGTATAAGAAAATATTTTAAAAGCATCTACTCATGGACTCTACATATTCTCTCCAATCAACAGCAAAGTAATCTTTAGCAAAATACTTTCGATAATTTTCGAAAAGCCACTTTACTAATAATTAAGAGACTGATGCCCATTCGGAGGAGTTTTCCATAAGCAATTATCCATAACAAAAAGAGAAAAAAAACAAGAAAAAATACAAAAATAAAACAAGGAGGATATCCGAAAGCAGAGGAACTATGAACCAGGAATCTTAATGATAGATGAAGTGATGTAGAAACAGTAACTTTATTTAACATTCTTACAGCATTGATTAAACAGCAAAAATTCACTTGAGAGCTATACTAAACGGAAGAAACTGAAGCTCTCAGCCTATTAGCAAATTAGATCTGACTTTTTATTCTAGCAATAGTTATTTCCAAAATTCCATTCTGTCTATATAGCAAGTGTAGACATACTGACGAATAGGAGGAACGGGGCTTGAACATAATCATATTTATACAGTGGGAGAGCATTTGTGAAAATGTCAAAATGGAATTGAAAAAGAGTTCAATGACTGGGACACCAATGATTGTGGAGGGAGCTATAAGTTTATTTCAGAGACAATCTCATGCATCAGTGGCTAAGTCATTGCTCAACTGGTGCCAACAATTTTTTTTTGCTTTGTTTGAATTAGTATTTTTAGATTGTCTCTTAATTCCAAACCAAAGTTTTACGATCTACATCGTCTTGACGTAGCGTATGATGACTTCACATATTCTTAGGAATTACCACGTTGCGTAAGTGATACCGGGTTGTGTCCGGATCTTCAAAATAACGAGACTCTGTATGTCAGATAATGAGCTAGTCTCCGGATTATGTGGTCCAAATTTAGAGCTGTTCACCTCAGTGTGGAAAACCCTCCACTACCCCTTTGAAAATGGCTTAGATAGTTGTGTATTGTATTCTTTCTTTTTTAATTTTTTTTCACCATTTCAGAGTTTTCATTCTTTATGAGTGGATTCAAATATAATATTGCATAGTATTCATACTGTCTACACTTATAGTTTTATACAGTTGCAAAAGTTTGGTAAAACCAAACACAGGGTCTTTGTGTCTAATATTACCATGGAAGCCGTTTCCGGAGAGAGCGGCATCAACTGTGCATGATATAGCCCAGGAATTGTT
This sequence comes from Artemia franciscana, assembly GCF_032884065.1. Taxonomy (NCBI): domain Eukaryota; kingdom Metazoa; phylum Arthropoda; class Branchiopoda; order Anostraca; family Artemiidae; genus Artemia; species Artemia franciscana. The sequence continues at coordinate 33,809,819 of NC_088876.1, read as the reverse complement.
TAACCCCTTTCTAATGCTTCTTCCCATATTTATTTTAATACAGGCTTGTCAAGAGCCTATCTGCCCATAGCCTGTAACAGTTTCCCTGCACGCAATCACTTTACCATTTACAAATACAAAATTTACCTGACGCAAAGATTCATCGAAGCATTCTGCTAACGTCCTTTCAGTAATTTCTGTTTGGTAGTTCAGGTTTAGCCGTGAGTTTCTGTATTGCTGAAAGGCTGTCAGAACAGTCCTTTTCTTGGGTCCTTCTTCACCTTGCCGTGACTGCTTCGTTCCAGATCCTACAATTTCCGAAAAAAAATTAAATAAAATAAAAAAAATTACAAACAAAAAAATTACAGAAAATTTTCAAATTTGTAAAAAACAATTCACAAAAAAAAAATATTAACTACGGATGAAAAAGTTAATGAATAGAAATAATTAAAAGTTTTTTATTAATCAAAAATAAATTCTCATATATTTCATAACATATAGATTCTCCGAGAATTTCTTCGTGAATGCAGATTATAGTGCCTGGATAAACCGATCAACTTGAACTGCCAGCGATTATGGTGTCTTGGGAAATCAATCAATTTTAATTGATTGATTTAAAGAGGGAGACAGAGGTACAGTGTAAAGCACATATTAAGGGACGTGGCAGTTCAAATCCGGGACACTCAAAGAGAAAGCGACCGGGACACAAGGAATGTTCGATTAGCAATCACCATCAACAAAGCACCGCGACACAAATGACGACCGGGACACACGGAATATAAATGACGACCGAGACACTGAAAGAGAAATTACAGACCGGAACACAAATGACGACCGGGACAAAAATGACGACCGGGACACCGGAAAGCTAAAAAACTAAAAAAGGTAAAAAACTAAAAACTAAAAAAGAAAAAAAAACTAAAAAAACTAAATTTTATTAAGTTTATTTTGTAAAAACTGCAAAATAAACTAAAAAGAAAAGAAAACTAAAAACTAATAAAAAAAACTAAAAAAAAATAAAAACTGAAAAAGAAAAAAAACTAAAAAAAGGAAAAAAACTGAAAAATAAAGGAGAAAAAGAAAACTAAAAGCAGGGAATATAAATGACGACCGGGACACTCAAAGAGAAATTACAGACCAGGACAGCGGGACACAAATGACGACCGGGACACAGGGAATACAAATGACGACCGGGACGCTCAAAGAGAAATTACAGACTGGGACACTGGGACACAAAAGACGACCGGGATACTGGGAATATAAATGACGACCGGGACACAACTACAACGGGGATGCCGGGGGCACAGGGGGATATATAAATGACGACGGGGACACAGGGAATGTTCGATTAGCAATCACCATCAACAAAGCTCAAGGGCAATCATTAGAATAATGAGGTATAGATCTGAATACGGATTGTTTTTCCCATGGACAATTTTATGTTGCATGTTCAAGAGTCGGTAAACCTGACAATCTATTTGTATGCAGAGCCAATGGGACATCGAAGAATGTTGTATATTCGCAAGTTTTACGTAGTTAAAAACATATATATATATATATCTTTTTTCTTGTATCTATATTCACAGGTGGGACACAGGGACACAACTACAATGGCGCGTAACTAATATGGCGCGTAACGACTTACGAGAGCGGGGGGGCTTAGGAGGGGGGGGGGGGGGGCGCGAAGCCCCCCCCCCCCCCTACTAGGTGTTGGGGTGGCGCGAAGCGCCACTCCAACAGCTAGTTTTTATATATATAAGATAGATAAGTTGTCTGTCTGTCTGTCTGTCGAGTGACGTCATTATATGACGTCTGAATTATTTCATCATATACCAATTCAAAAACCACCAATTTGTACCATTTTGCTTTAGATTCAATATGAATCAAATTACGTGTATTTAAAATCTAATTTTGTTTTACCGTTCGGTTACTTGCACAGAAGCTTTTTTTTTGTAAATACAATCAGTTTGTTAAGAGTCACTATAGTAACTAAATTTAAAAGAGTCACAAAACTCTTTTAATAGAAGTTTAACTTTTATAAAATAATGGTTCAAGAAAAAGAAATCATTGGTCGTCAGTACTTTATTTATAAGCCCTTGAAAATGTAAACCCTAAGTGGTTAGTATGTTGGGCTTGGAATCCCTCGTCTGAGGGGCACCGGCTCAATCCCTAGCGTGGCCACCTATTTAGTTGGGGAAAGTAGCCAGCGGCTTGACTCTGTAATCTCAGCCAAAGTCGACCCAGTTATACATGGGTACGTGGAAAAATCTTGGAAGAGTAAGCAGGAATGGTGTGCGATTGAATAGGACGGCTGGCCCCCAGCCCTCATTGCAATTCCTTGCTGAAGGGCCACAATGTGGAGATCATAACCACCGGTTTGGACCTCGAGGGTCAAGTGCCGTCATATTTGCTTACTTACTAATCTTGAAAGTGTACACCACATCTTTTTCCCACAAAAATTTGTTGATCATAAAAATTTGTTGAACTTTTTTTCTCGCCAAAACTATTCAAAAAACTTTCTACCTTTTGAAAAATTTTCGAATATGATTTAAAAGATATGAAATAAATCATAAAATATGAAATAAATCATAAAAAAGGATTTAAAGAGTTTCACAAAATGTCTACATCATTTGAGATGATCATTGAAAATAATTACATCATTTGAAAATAATTTCAAAATACAGATTTCTTTTTACAAACATTAATACAAACAAATAGTTCAAAAGTATTTCCATGGGAGAATTTTAACTTAGAAGTGGAATTTAGACTCAGAAGTCGAAACAGAAGCGGAATTTTTGGACCGATTAAAAACGATTAGGATTTAAAGTCATTTTCAAATGAAAGTATGCTAAGAAGAATTTTCACGAGGAATCATCAGCAAGAAATTTTATGGAGGGGGGGGATTTTCAGCAGGGATTGAATTTTACAGGGGAATTTTTTTACTAGGGACGAACTTTTAGAAAACATCCAGCAGGATGTTTAGTTTTAGTATTCACTTCCATAGAGGAGCATAGATTTCACATTGCTATTCATGCTTCAAAGCTTTAAGCACAAGATCACAATATGCAGCATATTTCTATTAATTGGATTGTATGGCTTCCTTCTGTCGTTATATATATTTATAAGTATTTTTTAAAGTAGTATTTTCATCTACAACTGGCGTTTACAATACTTAGGCAGAGTGGGTTTCACAGGCCAGACAAGCATCAAACAGGAGCTTCTGTTCATGGTGACAAAAGATACTTTTAAATCAAAGTATTTTTCCTGGATTAAAGTATCATTTTAGTTGTTGGCCAATTTCAAAGGAAACATGCTAACAAAACAAAATAGTACACTTTTATTCCTCATAGTATGCTTTTTTTGAATAATAAGCTTGTTTTTTTTTATAAGGCACCCACCCCTATGACTGTCCTAAATATTCTACTACTACTACTACTACTACTACTACTAACAACAACTCACTGCAGCAACAAGCCAATTTAGGCAAACATAGCCACAGCAATAAACACCCCTTGTCCATCCCAGTTTGTTCAATCTTCCCAGTTTGTCCCTATTTACATAGTACAAACCAGTTTGTCCCTATTTATATCTTCCCAATAAGTTCTAATGTCATCTCAACCTATCCCTCATCGTAGCCCTAGATAGCAGGATAAAACCTTAGCTTTTGTACAGCTTTCTCACTGAAATTTGGTCAGTCAAATGGGTACCCAAACGAGTTCATAGACAAATCCTCTGGAAAACATCTAAACAAATACTGGTCCATTTTTTGGACTACCCATGTTTCAAAATCATACTTGATCACACTGAGCAAAGGTAAGAGACCAAAAGTGCTTTTCTTGTGCTTCATTTCAGCAGAAGACCTATTTTGCAAGGATTAATTTGTGTAATATGCAATTTGTTATTTGTCATCAAAGGTCAGTGACCTCAAGAGGTTGGGAAAGAGGATCAAGAGGCTTCAAAACATCATCTCAAGAGATCATTAAGGCTCTGGATGCTTTCATGGGACTTTTATTCACCTAACTCAACCACTTTCAAAGATGGCAAGATGGCCCTAAAATAGCATTTTACCTATTCTAATTCTTACATATTCCTAGGACTATATCTGCCACCATCGGGTAGGTTGGGATGTATAGTCAGAGATGCCCCCATATTTGGACAGATCATGAAATAAGGAACCTAATGGTAATAGACCTTCATTCTACATCTATTTCATTAGCACATTTCCTTTAGAAGTGACTTCACACTAAACTGACATTAAGGTTAGGGACTAACCAGGTGCTGGGCAGTGCTTCCACTTTTTGATTTCAATTTTTCTGATTTTTATATCAATTGTCCCTAAAATTCCCTATATATATAACATCTTTTGCACTGCCAAGACAACATAAAACACTTTAATTAAGTTTCATCTCCAGCACAAGCGTTTGTCTTCTTCTTGAAGCCAGCAATAGCTTTTTGTATGCTGACAGTTGATGAAGTTTTATCTTTGTTTTTCAACCAGTAATTGGCTTGAATAAGTGAAACTAGTGTAATATTCTCAATTCTATTTCAGATGTCTGTTTTGATTAGTTTCAGGAGACTAAACAATGGCTCAGCTGATACATTGCTAAAAGGTAAACAGAAGATCAGCAATATTCACTTCCACAATTCTGGTTACTTGATTTTGCCACTACAAGTCTTCAGACTAAATATCTTTATCCAATAATAATCAACTGACAGGTCTTCAACCTGGGCATCTCTCAAATGAAACCCTAAAGTTCTAAAGAACTGAATCAACTGGTGGTGTGGTGCCAAAGAAGATTTAGTTGCAAAATGTTTGTATTTTTCTGTTTACCCAGAGTGATGCCTGCTAGGGCCTGGTCTTTTAGAAACAATTTTCTTAGGAGAGGGACTAAACTGTGTGCTATACTTAATGGCATATTATACTCTGCCAAAAATATGCAGATGTGCATTCAATTTCTTTGGAATAACTGCCCACACAGTCAGAAGTTTTCAATGCTGCCACTGCCAACCTTTGCCTCAATTTCATTGCTTGCTTTTATATGCTGCTTGGTCAGAGCATGCCAAGTCAACTCTGATTTCCCACAGTATTTATACTTCATACTGAGCCTATTATGCAGGACATAATTATTTTTCTTTGACTGTTTGACACTCTTTTCTCAATCCAATTTTCCAATATTGGTAACTGAAGCCACTTTTCAACAGACTACGTTTTGTGTTCTTAAAATCCTTACTGTACCCAATACTTCCCTAAAAATAAGTGTCCATAAAAGAAGTGATTTCTCCCTAAAACAGGGTAATCTCCCTAGAAGTGGAGGCCCTGGTGCTGAGGTAGTTTATTATCCAAGAAATATACTGCATAATTACAAAGTAGACAATAAGTTTTCACTACATTAGTTGAATAGCTAAGACACTGATATATCTTTGGAACCAGAATTTTATTCAGAATCAAAAAATAATTTCCATTTGTGTCTGAGAAATTATCTTATTACAAAATTTACCAAACAGCCATGGCATGTCTAAGCATTTAATTATTTTTGTAAGTTTTGTATAGATCACAAGACTAGATTAGCCAAGTGGTTAGCACACTAGACCAGAAATCATGTATCAAGAAGAACAGGGTTTTGAGCCCTGACATTGCTGATTATTTGATTTGGAGCAGGGGGCAGCAGTTTGATCCAGCCAGAATCAACATAGCTCCAAATGGGCATATAAAGAAATCTAAAAGGGGAGGGGGGAAATGGGTGAATTTGTAGCTGAAAAAACAATTTAGCTAGGATGATAGCAAATACATCATTTCATGAGTTTTTATATACTCTTCCACAATACAATAATTACTTCTGAGCGAAATTATATTTGACTTCTTAAAAGGCCCAAAATGCCCTATAGCAGCCAATATTACAAAAATGCTAGGCTAATAAGTAATTTTCATTGGTCTTAATAGTCATATAGTGAAAAAAATTGAAGGATTCATTAAAGAGCTAGAAACCCTCAAAATTATATCAATTTTGCAGTGAAGTAATTTGCTATATTGTTTCCAACCATGTATAGCACTCCTAGCTGAACGAAGAGAATAAGGGGATTTGCACTTGTGCTATACAGACAGTTGGTCAGCATGCAATTTTTTTATATTTCATATATCTGAGAGCGTTTTTAGTTTTCTACAACTATTTTAAAACTACTAAAGTTTTCTTTAGTAGTGTCACTAATGTAAAATACTACTTGTAATTACAATAGTAGTGATTATCACAGTTTAAAAGACCAGTGAATTGGGAACTGAATAAAACAGACTTGTTTCTCCTTTTTTCCTGGCCTAAGGTATGGAATAATTTCTGGTAGGCTACTATCATTCAAGTAGCTCAACTAATTTCTAAGATAAAAAGAGCCTCTTAATCTGGATTTTTACGAATTTCTTTGATAAAGTAAAAATTTAATACTTTTTCTTGCTAATTTGAGGACATTCTCTTAGTCATGTATACTGTTTTTAAATTTTATTTCGGATCATTGCCATCTATACTTTGATTTTAAAGTTATGTATTGGTAGCATGACTGCTTCCCTGGCTAGAAAAATACTAGATTTCTGTAATTTCTTGATTAATTTAGATATTTGTTTCAATAATCTAGTGATTTAGGTGCTGATTTACAGATTTTTTGTCTGGGAAATTTGAAAAATCGCTAGAAATATTGATCAGTGATGGGCTGCGTAAGCCAAAGAGAATGGGAAACTTGTCCGTTAGCATTACAGCTTTTGAAAAGCAGATGCAGCATCATGTCAGTCAAGCATAAAATGGCTGCTTAAGACAATAATTTCAGGCTTTTAGAGAAAAAAAACTTAAAAGTTGTTTTAAATATTCACAGAACATCTAGCAGAAATAGCAACGATAATGTATTGCATATCCAGTTGGTTAGAACAGCGGTCTAGCTTTAGAAGAAAAAGATTCAAGTAAATAGTTCTCAAAATCGTTTCTTCTACTTTGCTACATAGCACTTAATCTTTACTATTCCCTAAATTCGAGCAAATCCACTTATTGCATAAATTACCCTTCCCCTTCCATTCAGTCTGATGAATTTCTAATTTATGCAAGGGGAAACTTATATAAATGTAAACATAACGGGATATCAACATACCTGTCTTCACACCTTGTTCGATTAGTCACTGGTATGATCAGAATCGCCTTTTTGGAACCCGTTTGAATACAAATTTTTTTTTTGGACATTTAGCTTCAATTCGAGATGCTAAAACAATCCATGTGCAAAATTTAGAGTTTCAGTTTTCTAGGTCTAAAATAAACACAAAGTTTGGCTAATTCATGTTTATTTTTAAGATTAAATTTAGTTTTGTAAACTTTCTATGCTTGCCGTTGCAAACTAGCTCTAGGAGAAATGATCAAAATTTGCTGTTGCTCTCAAAAACATATTGGAAAAGATATAGATAAAAACAAGAAAATATTCCAAAACTTCAAACATCTTGACGGACGTAATTATATGTATTGCTTAGGCGTTTTCATTTATTTTGGTCCCACAAGAATTGTATTCTACAATTCTTATGCAATTATTGTATTATGTATTCTTTTTTCGGGTGGGAGGTAGTTTATAGTTTTGAGTTGAGGAGCAGAACTTTTAAGGTGTATCACACATATCTACTGAAGTGGATTTAGAGGGTGGATAAATTAGTTTATATTAGATTGCTACTGAAATTTTGCATTTTTTAGATGAAGATCACAGACGCGTCTTTATTTTTTTGCTTTGTCTTTTTCTCGAGGGAATGGGGGATGGGGTTGCTTTGAACAAATATTCCCAGAAATCTGGAAGACGTATCATTAAAAAATTTATTTTTTTTAGTGCCCTTTAAATAAAAAAAAAAGAACAAAATTGCCATAGCAATGTGACTTTTCTGGCCATTTCATGACGAAACACTGCAGTTTTGACTGAAATACGGCCAAGTTACAATCAAGTTTAAATTCCAAAATATCAAATATGTTTAAAATTATCGAGTAGCTACATACTTTGAATGTCAGCCATATGAACTCCCACACATATAAGCACATAAGCACTTTCAACAGCCCATCAACAGCTAATTGAAAACTACTCGTTCGAATGGAAATTGAAAGGGCTAGTGCGCATTTTAATAGTCAATAGTGATTCAAGGGCAACATACCCTCTCTCACGCCTACCATATCCCCAAACATATGCAGTCAAAGCTTTAGAAGGCCATTTTGTTCAATGTATCTGAAAGGTCCGGAAATTATGTATTTGAGGATGATATCCCCCCCCCCACAGCCCTCGGGGTAAGTATTGTAAGTTATGCCCTGGGGAATATAAAGTTTCTATAGAAAGGGTGTTCGTAGGAACTTCGAAAAGGGCTTATTAGATTGGTATTCAGAAGCTCTAGTGCCCTTTTCAAGGTTCAAAGTGATTGGGGGGGGGAATGAATCTCCCCTTCCCCCATCTTGTATTTTCCCACAATACATCTGAGAGGAATTATGCGATGACCATTTTGTCGTATTAACTTCAAATAGGGCTAATTCAATTGGGAATTAAAAGGGCTAGTGCCATTTCCAATAGGAAGAAGTGATTTGACGGTAGATTACTCCCCTCCCATGCCTGCCATATCCTCACACACATCCAATCAAAATTTTGAGATAGCCATTTTTTTCAGCGTAGTTAAATGGCCCAGAAATTATGTCCTTCAGGATGAACCCCTCCCCCAAACCCTTAGAGCAAGGGTCGTAAGTTACACCCTCGGGACATATATGGTTTATTAGAAGGATGGTCATATAAACTTCGGAGGGGACTCATAGAATTGGAAATCTGAAGTTCTAGTGCGTAAGGGAAGTCAGCTTAAGGAAACGTCTTTATCCCTGAAAGGGAAATTCTGTATTTTTGGCAGCATAGTGGTTCCTGGAAAAGATTTAAATAACAAACGTCTCAATTCCTACAAAAGGGGAACTCTGCCTTTGTGGTGGCATAGTGGCGCCCGGAAAAGATTCGAATAACAAATATATCTATCCCTGAAACTGGAATTCTGCCTTTGTAGCAGCATAATGGCGCCTTGAAAAGAACAAACGTCTCTATCCCTGACAGGGGATTTCTTTGTTTGTGGAAGCATAGTGGTGCCTGGGAAAGATTTGAATAACAAACGTCTCACTCCCTGTATGGGGATCTCTGCCTGTGTGGCAGCTTAGTGGTGGCTGGAATAGATTCGAATAATGAACGTCTCTAAAACCTGAAAGGGGAACTTTGCCTTTGTGGCGGCAAAGTGGCGCCTGGAAAAGATTCGACTAACAAAAATATTTATCCCTGAAAGGGGAATTCTACCTCTGAGGCAGCATAGTGGCGGCTGGAATAGACTCGAATAACAAAAGTATCTATCCCTGAAAGCTGAACTCTGCCTTTGTGGTGGCATAGTGGTGCCTCAAAAAGATTTGAATAACAAACGTCTCACTCCCTGAGAAGGGAGCTCTGTCTTTGTGGAAGCATATTCGCGCCTGGAAAAGATTCGACTAGCAAACAGATCTATCCCTGAGAGGGGATATCTGCCATTTTGGCAGCACAGTGGCGCCTTGAAAAGATTCGAATAACAAACGTCTCACTCCCTGAAAGGGGAACTCTGCCTTTGTAGCGGCATAGTGGCACCTGGAAAAGATTCAAATAACAAACATCTATCCCTGAAAGGGGAATTCTGCCTTTGTAGCAGCATGATGGCGACTTGAAAAGAACAAACGTCTCTATCCCTGAAAGGGGCATTCTTTCTTTGTGGAAGCATAGTGTTACCTGGAAAGGATTTAAATAACAAACGTCTCACTTCCTGAAAGGGGAACTCTTCCTCTGTAGCAGCAGAGTGGCGCCTGGAAAAGATTCGAATAAAAACTTCTCTATCCCTGAAAGGGGAAGTCCGTCTTTGCGGCAGCATAGGTGTGCCTGGAAAGGATTTGAATAACAAACGTCTCACTCCCTGAAAGGGGAACTCTGCCTGTGTGGCAGCATAGTGGTTGTCTGGAATAGATTCGACTATCAAAAACATTTATCCCTAAAAGGGGAAATCTGCCACTGTGGTAGCATAGTGGCGCCTTGAAGAAATTCGAATGACAAACGTCTCAATCCCTGAAAAAGGAATTCCGTCTTTATGGCAGCATAGTTGTTCCTGGAAAAGATTTGAATAACAAACGTCTCACTCCCTGAAAGGGGAACTCTGCCTGTGTGGCAGTATAATGGCGCCTTGAAAAAATTCGAATAACAAACATATCTATCCCTGAAAGGGAAATTCAGCATTTGTGACAGCGTTGTGGTGCTTGGAAATGATTTGAATCACAAACGTCTCCCTCCCTGAAAGGGGAACTCTGCCTTTGTGGCCGCATAGTGGCGCATGGAAAAGATTCGAATAACGAATGTCTTTATCCCTGAAAAGGGAATTCTGTCTTTGTGGCAACCTAGTGGTGATTGGAAAAGATTTGAATAATAAACGTCTCACTCCCTGAAAGGGTAACTCTGCCTGTGTGGCAGCATAGTGGTGCCTGGAAAAGATTCGTATAAAAACTTCTCTATCTCTGAAAGGGAAAATCTGTCTTTGTGGCAGCATAGATGTGCCTAGAAAAGATTTGAATAGCAAATGTCTCTTTCCCTGAAAGGGGAACTCTGCCTGTGTGGCAGCATAGTGTTAGCCTGGGATAGATTCGACTAACAAAATTATTTATACCTGAGAGGGGAATTCTGCCACTGTGGTAGCATAGTGGCGCCTTGAAGAGATTCGAATGACAAACGTCTCAATCCCTGAAAGATGAATTCCGTCTTTGTGGCAGCATAGTTGTTCCTGGAAAAGATTTGAATAACAAACGTCTCACTCCCTGAAAGGGAAACTCTGCCTGTGTGACAGCATAGTGGCGGCTGGAATAGATTCGAATAACAAACGTCTCTATCCCTGAAAGGGAAACTCTGCCTTTGTGGTGGCATAGTGGCGCCTGGAAAAGATTCGACCAACAAAAATATCTATTGCTGAACGGGGAATTCTGCCTCTGTGGCAGTATAGTGGCGTCTTGAAAAGCTTCGAATAAAAAACGCCTATATCCCTGAAACAGGAATTCCGTCTTTGTGGCAGCATAGTTGTGCCTGTTAAGTATTTGAATAACAAACGTTTCCCTCCCTGAAAGGGGGACTCTGCCTGTGTGGCAGCATAGTGGTGCCTGGAAAAGATTCGAATAACAAACGTCTCTATCCCTGAAAGGGAAACTCTGTCTTTGTGGCAGCAAAGTGGTGCCTGGAAAAGATTTGAATAGCAAACGTCTCTTTCCCTGAAAGGGGAACTCTGCCTGTGTGGCAGCATAGTGGTGGCTGGAATAGATTCGACCAATAATAATATTTTTCCCTGAAAGGGGAATTCTGCCTCTGTGGCAGCATAGTGGTGTCTTGAAAAGATTCGAATTACAAACGTCTCTATCCCTGTAAAGGGAATTCTACCTTTGTGGCGGCATAGTGGCACCTGGAAAAGATTTGAATAACAAACGTCTCACTCCCTGAAAGGGGAAATCTGCCTGCGTGGCAGCAATGTGGCGCCTGAAAAAGATTTGAATAACAAATGTCTCCATTCCTGAAAGGGGAACTCTGCCTGTGTGACAGCCTAGTGGCGGCTGGAATAGATTCGAATAACAAACGTCTCTATCCCTGAAAGGGAAACTCTGCCTTTGTGGTGGCATAGTGGCACCTGGAAAAGATTCGACCAACTGAAATATCTATCGCTGAAAGGGGAATTCTGCCTCTGTGGCAGCATACTGGTGCCTTGAAAAGATTCGAATTAAAAACGCCTATATCCCTGAAAGGGGAATTCCGTCTTTGTGGCAGCAAAGTTGTCCCTGGAAAGTTTTTGAATAACAAACGTTTCTCTCCCTGAAAGGAGAACTCTGCCTGTATGGCAGCATAGTGGTGGATGGAATAGATTCGACTAATAAAAATATTTATCCCTGAAAGGGGAATTCTGCCTCTGTGGCAGCATAGTGGTGTCTTGAAAAGATTCGAATAACAAACGTCTCTATCCCTGAAAAGGGAATTCTGCCTTTGTGGCGGCATAGTGGCAACTGGAAAAGATTTAAATAACAAACGTCTCACTTCCTGAAAGGGGAACTCTGCCTGCGTGGCAGCATTGAGGCGCCTGAAAAAGATTTGAATAACAAACGTCTCTATCCCTGAAAGGGGAATTCTGCCTTTGTGGCGGCATAGTGGCACCTGGAAAAGATTCGAATAACAAACATCTATCCCTGAAAGAGGAATTCTGCCTTTGTAGCAGCATAATGGCGCCTTGAAAAGAACAAACGTCTTTATCCCTGAAAGGGGAATTCTTTCTTTGTGGCAGCAGAGTGGTGCTTGGAAAAGATTTGAATAATAAAAGCCTCATTCCCTGAAAGGGGAACCCTGCCTTTGTGGCGGCATAGTGGTGCCTGGAAAAGATTTGAATGATAAACGTCTCACTTCCTGAAAGGGGAACTCTGCCTGCGTGGCAGCATTGTGGCGCCTAAAAAAGATTTGAATAACAAAGGTCTCTATCCCTGAAAGGGGAATTCTGCCTTTGTGGCGGCATAGTGGCACCTGGAAAAGATTCGAATAACAAACATTTATCCCTGAAAGAGGAATTCTGCCTTTATAGCAGCATAATGGCGCCTTGAAAAGAACAAACGTCTTTATCCCTGAAAAGGGAATTCTTTTTTTGTGGCAGCAGAGTGGTGCTTGGAAAAGATTTGAATAATAAAAGTCTCATTCCCTGAAAGGGGAACCCTGTCTTTGTGACGGCATAGTGGTTCCTGGAAAAGATTTGAATAATAAACGTATCACTCCCTGAAAGAGTAACTCTGCCAGTGTGGCAGCATAGTGGCGCCTGGAAAAGATTCGTATAAAAACTTCTCTATCCCTGAAAGGGAAAATTGGTAGTCAAATAGATTCGTTAGTCGAATAGATTCGACTAACAAAAATATTTATCCCTGAAAGGGGAACTCTGCCTTTGTGGTAGCATAGTGGCGCCTGGAATAGATTCGAATAAAAAACGTCTCTATCCCTGAAAAAAGAACCTTGTCTTTGTGGCGGCATAGTGGTGCCTGGAAAAGATTTGAATAATAAACGTTATCACTCCCTGAAAGAGTAACTCTGCCAGTGTGGCAGCATAGTTGCGCCTGGAAAAGATTCGTATAAAAACTTCTCTATCCCTGAAAGGGAAAATCGGTAGTCGAATAGATTCGACTAACAAAAATATTTATCCCTGAAAGGGGAACTCTGCCTTTGTGGTAGCACAGTGGCGCCTGGAATAGATTCGAATAAAAAATGTCTCTATCCCTGAAAAGGGAATTCAGTTTTTGTGGCAGCCTTGTGATGCTTGGAAAAGATTTGAATAATAAACATCTCACTCCCTGAAAGGGTAACTCTGCCTGCGTGGCAGCATAGTGGCGCCTGGAAAATATTCTTATAACAACCTTCTCACTCCCTGAAAGGGGAACTCTGCATATGTCATATTCGGAGAAACAAACACACATATGCGGACAAACACAAAACATGGACAAACAACTTATTTTTATATTTCTTTTTCTTCTTTATTTTTCAGACGTCATATTTGGACAAACAAACATACATTTGCAGACAAATACAAAATATGGACAAAAAACTTACTTTTATTCCTTTTTTTTATTTTTTTTTGTTTTATTTTTCAGACGTCTTAGTCGGACAAACAAACACACATATGCGGACAAAAACCAAATATGGACAAAAAATTTATTTTTATGAATTTCCAAGGGAAGGAGCTTGGTCGCCCTGCTTGCAGCCATGTCAAGCTTTAAACCTACAAGAAAAAATGAACTAATTCATAAACAAAGCAATATTCTTTGAATTAATACAACCTCTTAAAATAATGACATCATTTACCCTGGTAGTGGTGTAGTGGATGAAGTTGCCCGATGAATTCGTCGGTGCTCAGGTTCAATCCCGCACCATGCTAGGGAAGTGCCATAGAAAAATTTTCTTTATCAATTTTTTTTTTCGTCTACTTCGACCAGTAATAGAAACTGGTAAATTCTACCTATAAAATAGGCAAGATGCTGATTACTGATAATTTTATCAGCATTAGCATCGCCAAGTTTTATATTTGTTGCGCCTTTTTTCTCCGTTTGTGCTTGAGCTGGAAGTAATAGAATATTTAAACCTACAACAGTTAGGAAAGCCTTATGAGATCCATCTTGTGGGTCTACCTATGATTTCTGGTCGTTGCAAGTTTTAATTATAAAGCAATTTATATCTGCTGAATTTATTTTTGGGTTGTTATATGTTCTTTGGACTATTTTAAACGAAATGGGTATTCCACAATTTTGATAAGAGATGATAAGATTTATTTCCAAAAGGCTATGAAAAGCTCTGATAGAGCCGAATTTGCTTCATATGTCCAAAAACAAATAGTAAAACAACAAAACAAATAACACAGTAAGACAAAAGCAAAAATAACACCAAACAAGCATAAATTATAGTCCAAGAACTAAAAGAACTTAATCCACATAATGGCAAAAACAGAAAAGGTGGAGAATAAAGAAAATATCTCATTCTAAAAGAAAAAACAATTCCAAACTTGTATTCTAAGTGATTTACAGTAAAATCAAATCAAACAGTTCGTGGTAACGAACTCGTAAAGAGCGACTCGGCTAAATAGTAACCGGAACTCTCAAAATAAAATTTTGGTCCAAATACTAATAAATAAATCAAATAGATACCTCAAAAGAATTTGATTTTTATGCTGGTTTTAAATATATAAGTTTCATCGAGTTTAGTCTTACCCATCAAAAGTTACGAACCTGAAAAAATTTGCCTTATTTTAGAAAATAGGGAGAAACACACCTTAAAAGTCATAGAATATCATCGAAAATGACACCATCAGATTCAGCCTATCAGAAAACACTTCTCTGTAGAAGTTTCAAACTCCTATCTACAAGTACGAATTAAGGTAAGGAAAGAGCTGCCTGTTCAGTCCCATGTGAGCAAAATTAAAAAAAAATCAACTTTGTTTAAAACAGTCAAAAGGTCTGGTGACAGTTCTCTGGGGGTCTAATACCTCAATCGTAAGACTTTCTTGGAAGAACAAGCTGAAGAGAAGAAAAAGAAAAGTGGTAACACGGTAATGCAATCCAGTGCTCCACAGGAAAAACAAGGTTGGTCGAACCATTTGTTATTTGAAGTATGTGCTCCCCCTAAAGAAGATCCTGGGTCTACCCCTGCCCCAGGAAAACTTTCCTCCCCATTAAAAATTTCCGTGTGGGAAATCCCCCATCAAAAAATTCACCGTACCCCCCCCCCCAAAAAAAAAGAAAGACCCCTATACCCCAAGGCAACAATTTTAAATTTTAGAATTTAAAAATCATCTAGGAAGGAAGGTATAACTGATTCTGCGTGTGATGGGAAAGACTGAGCGTATTAAGGTGAAACTTCGGGGAATGTTGAGGGATATGTTAAACAAAATCAAAATATACGATGTGCATCCAGTTTAACAAAATGGCGAATCTCGAGAATGCCTGGGGGCACTAAGTTTAAAGTTTAGAGTCTAGTTTGAAATATTTTCAAAAGTGATCAGAGGGAAACCAGTCCCCCTTCCATTCTCTTTTTAGCTGTCCTCCTTCCAAATATATCTGATTAAAAATTTGGAATAGCTGTCTTCCTAAGAAAAGATAAATAATTATGCCTCTAGGGTAAACATGAATTTCTTCATGAATGCAGATTATGGTGCCTGGATAAACCGATCAACTTGAACTGCCAGCGATTATGGTGTCTTTGGAAATCAATCAATTTTAATTGATTGATTGAAAGAGAGAGACAGAGGTACAGTATAAAGCACATATTAAGGAATGTGGCAGTTCAAATTTTTCTTCAAATGGCCCTATTTAAGGTCTCCGTTATTTTATATTACCAGAGTGAGACTTTAGCCTTTGAAATTACGAACCGTAATAATTATAAAATTATAACCAAAAACCAAACTTTCTATACTATCATGCTAGTTGGCAGTCAAACAGACAAAGCATAGTACTGGCAAATCCTCTCTACACTGTACATTGTAAGCCCCCCTCATCATATCGATCATATGTATCCAACTGTGCCTATCTTATCTACAGTATTTAGCCTACTTGTTTAGGGGATAAGTTACTTTACAGACTAGAACTATAGATTGTAAAAGAGACTGAAGATCCATCTCAAGGAGCTGACCTGTAAGGGGTTCATAGTCAACCCTTTACTCAGGGTTGTCACCAATCCCTATAAAGTAGGGGTTGGTGATAGATTATAGGCTATACTCAGGGTAGACTCACTAAACTAAAGTTACTTTACACAGCAAAATTGCATATTGTTAAAAATAAATGAATAAAGATGCTAAATTAATCGCATGTTTTTTCACCGCATATCTATATATATAAAAATAAGTTGTCTGTCTGTCTGTCGAGTGACGTCATTATATGACGTCTAAATTATTTCATCGTATACCAATTCAGAAACGAATGTATTCAAGGCGAAGTAGCTGAGTTGGTAAAGCGTTATGTACCAGGTTCCAGGTCCGAGAGGTTCCAGGTTCGAACCTTGTCTTTAGCATTAATACAAAAGAAGAAAAAAAACTAAAAAAGGTAAAAACTACAAAACAAAACTAAAAAGAAAATACTATAAAAACTAAAAAAGCTAAAAAACTAAAAAACATAAAAAAGGTAATAAACTAATAACTAAAAAAGAAAAATAACTAAAAAAAAGGGAAAAACTAAAAAAAAAAAAAAAACTAAAAACGAATAAAAAAAACTAAAAAAACTAAAAAGTGAAAAAGAAAAAAAAACTAAAAAAAGGAAAAAAACTGAGAAATAAAGGAGAAAAAGAAAACTAAAAACGCGGACACAGGGAATATAAATGACGACCAGGACACTCAAAGAGAAATTACAGACTGGGACACTGGGACACAAATAACGACCGGGAGATATAAATGACGACCGGAACACTCAAAGATAAATTACAGACCAGGACACCGGGACACAAAATGACGACCGAGACACCGAGAATATAAATGACGACCGTGACGCTCAAAGAGAAATTACAGACTGGGACACAACTACAAGGGGGATGCCAGGGGCACAGGGGGATATATAAATGACGACGGGGCACAGGGAATGTTCGATTAGCAATCACCATCAACAAAATTCCCTTTTCAGGGATAGAGACGTTTTTTATTCGAATCTATTCCAGGCGCCACTGTGCTACCACAAAGGCAGAGTTCCCCTTTCAGGGATAAATATTTTTGTTAGTCGAATCTATTCGACTACCGATTTTCCCTTTCAGGGATAGAGAAGTTTTTATACGAATCTTTTCCAGGCGCAACTATGCTGCCACACTGGCAGAGTTACTCTTTCAGGGAGTGATACGTTTATTATTCAAATCTTTTCCAGGCACCACTATGCCGCCACAAAGACAAGGTTCTTTTTTCAGGGATAGAGACGTTTTTTATTCGAATCTATTCCAGGCGCCACTATGCTACCACAAAGGCAGAGTTCCCCTTTCAGGGATAAATATTTTTGTTAGTCGAATCTATTCGACTAACGAATCTATTCGACTACCAATTTACCCTTTCAGGGATAGAGAAGTTTTTATACGAATCTTTTCCAGGCGCCACTATGCTGCCACACTGGCAGAGTTACTCTTTCAGGGAGTGATACGTTTATTATTCAAATCTTTTCCAGGAACCACTATGCCGCCACAAAGACAGGGTTCCCCTTTCAGGGAATGAGACTTTTATTATTCAAATCTTTTCCAAGCACCACTCTGCTGCCACAAAAAAAGAATTCCCTTTTCAGGGATAAAGACGTTTGTTCTTTTCAAGGCGCCATTATGCTGCTACAAAGGCAGAATTCCTCTTTCAGGGATAAATGTTTGTTATTCGAATCTTTTCCAGGTGCCACTATGCCGCCACAAAGGCAGAATTCCCCTTTCAGGGATAGAGACCTTTGTTATTCAAATCTTTTTTAGGCGCCACAATGCTGCCACGCAGGCAGAGTTCCCCTTTCAGGAAGTGAGACGTTTATCATTCAAATCTTTTCCAGGCACCACTATGCCGCCACAAAGGCAGGGTTCCCCTTTCAGGGAATGAGGCTTTTATTATTCAAATCTTTTCCAAGCACCACTCTGCTGCCACAAAGAAAGAATTCCCCTTTCAGGGATAAAGACGTTTGTTCTTTTCAAGGCGCCATTATGCTGCTACAAAGGCAGAATTCCTCTTTCAGGGATAGATGTTTGTTATTCGAATCTTTTCCAGGTGCCACTATGCCGCCACAAAGGCAGAATTCCCCTTTCAGGGATAGAGACGTTTGTTATTCAAATCTTTTTCAGGCGCCTCAATGCTGCCACGCAGGCAGAGTTCCCCTTTCAGGAAGTGAGACGTTTGTTATTTAAATCTTTTCCAGTTGCCACTATGCCGCCACAAAGGCAGAATTCCCTTTTCAGGGATAGAGACGTTTGTTATTCGAATCTTTTCAAGACACCACTATGCTGCCACAGAGGCAGAATTCCCCTTTCAGGGATAAATATTTTTATTAGTCGAATCTATTCCATCCACCACTATGCTGCCATACAGGCAGAGTTCTCCTTTCAGGGAGAGAAACGTTTGTTATTCAAAAACTTTCCAGGCACAACTTTGCTGCCACAAAGACGGAATTCCCCTTTCAGGGATATAGGCGTTTTTAATTCGAATCTTTTCAAGGCACCAGTATGCTGCCACAGAGGCAGAATTCCCCATTCAGCGATAGATATTTCTGTTGGTCGAATCTTTTCCAGGTGCCACTATGCCACCACAAAGGCAGAGTTTCCCTTTCAGGGATAGAGACGTTTGTTATTCGAATCTATTCCAGCCGCCACTAGGCTGTCACACAGGCAGAGTTCCCCTTTCAGGAATGGAGACATTTGTTATTCAAATCTTTTTCAGGCGCCACATTGCTGCCACGCAGGCAGATTTCCCCTTTCAGGGAGTGAGACGTTTGTTATTCAAATCTTTTCCAGGTGCCACTATGCCGCCACAAAGGTAGAATTCCCTTTACAGGGATAGAGACGTTTGTAATTCGAATCTTTTCAAGACACCACTATGCTGCCACAGAGGCAGAATTCCCCTTTCAGGGAAAAATATTTTTATTGGTCGAATCTATTCCAGCCACCACTATGCTGCCACACAGGCAGAGTTCACCTTTCAGGGAAAGAGACGTTTGCTATTCAAATCTTTTCCAGGCACCACTTTGCTGCCACAAAGACAGAGTTTCCCTTTCAGGGATAGAGACGTTTGTTATTCGAATCTTTTCCAGGCACCACTATGCTGCCACACAGGCAGAGTCCCCCTTTCAGGGAGGGAAACGTTTGTTATTCAAATACTTAACAGGCACAACTATGCTGCCACAAAGACGGAATTCCTGTTTCAGGGATATAGGCGTTTTTTATTCGAAGCTTTTCAAGACGCCACTATACTGCCACAGAGGCAGAATTCCCCGTTCAGCAATAGATATTTGTGTTGGTCGAATCTTTTCCAGGCGCCACTATGCCACCACAAAGGCAGAGTTTCCCTTTCAGGGATAGAGACGTTTGTTATTCGAATCTATTCCAGCCGCCACTATGCTGTCACACAGGCAGAGTTTCCCTTTCAGGGAGTGAGACGTTTGTTATTCAAATCTTTTCCAGGAACAACTATGCTGCCACAAAGACGGAATTCATCTTTCAGGGATTGAGACGTTTGTCATTCGAATCTCTTCAAGGCGCCACTATGCTACCACAGTGGCAGAATTCCCCTCTCAGGTATAAATAATTTTGTTAGTCGAATCTATTCCAGGCTAACACTATGCTGCCACACAGGCAGAGTTCCCCTTTCAGGGAAAGAGACATTTGCTATTCAAATCTTTTCTAGGCACATCTATGCTGCCACAAAGACAGATTTTCCCTTTCAGAGATAGAGAAGTTTTTATACGAATCTTTTCCAGGCACCACTATGCTGCCACACAGGCAGAGTTACCCTTTCAGGGAGTGAGACGTTTATTATTCAAATCTTTTCCAATCACCACTAGGTTGCCACAAAGACAGAATTCCCTTTTCAGGGATAAAGACATTCGTTATTCGAATCTTTTCCATGCGCCACTATGCGGCCACAAAGGCAGAGTTCCCCTTTCAGGGAGGGAGACGTTTGTGATTCAAATCATTTCCAAGCACCACAACGCTGTCACAAATGCTGAATTTCCCTTTCAGGGATAGATATGTTTGTTATTCGAATTTTTTCAAGGCGCCATTATACTGCCACACAGGCAGAGTTCCCCTTTCAGGGAGTGAGACGTTTGTTATTCAAATCTTTTCCAGGAACAACTATGCTGCCATAAAGACGGAATTCCTTTTTCAGGGATTGAGACGTTTGTCATTCGAATTTCTTCAAGGCGCCACTATGCTACCACAGTGGCAGATTTCCCCTTTTAGGGATAAATGTTTTTGATAGTCGAATCTATTCCAGACAACCACTATGCTGCCACACAGGCAGAGTTCCCCTTTCAGGGAGTGAGACGTTTGTTATTCAAATCCTTTCCAGGCACACCTATGCTGCCGCAAAGACGGACTTCCCCTTTCAGGGATAGAGAAGTTTTTATTCGAATCTTTTCCAGGCGCCACTCTGCTGCTACAGAGGAAGAGTTCCCCTTTCAGGAAGTGAGACGTTTGTTATTTAAATCCTTTCCAGGTAACACTATGCTTCCACAAAGAAAGAATGCCCCTTTCAGGGATAGAGACGTTTGTTCTTTTCAAGTCGCCATCATGCTGCTACAAAGGCAGAATTCCCCTTTCAGGGATAGATGTTTGTTATTTGAATCTTTTCCAGGTGCCACTATGCCGCTACAAAGGCAGAGTTCCCCTTTCAGGGAGTGAGACGTTTGTTATTCGAATCTTTTCAAGGCGCCACTGTGCTGCCAAAATGGCAGATATCCCCTCTCAGGGATAGATCTGTTTGCTAGTCGAATCTTTTCCAGGCGCGAATATGCTTCCACAAAGACAGAGCTCCCTTCTCAGGGAGTGAGACGTTTGTTATTCAAATCTTTTTGAGGCACCACTATGCCACCACAAAGGCAGAGTTCAGCTTTCAGGGATAGATACTTTTGTTATTCGAGTCTATTCCAGCCGCCACTATGCTGCCTCAGAGGTAGAATTCCCCTTTCAGGGATAAATATTTTTGTTAGTCGAATCTTTTCCAGGCGCCACTTTGCCGCCACAAAGGCAAAGTTCCCCTTTCAGGTTTTAGAGACGTTCATTATTCGAATCTATTCCAGCCACCACTAAGCTGCCACACAGGCAGAGATCCCCATACAGGGAGTGAGACGTTTGTTATTCAAATCTTTCCCAGGCACCACTATGCTTCCACAAACAAAGAAATCCCCTGTCAGGGATAGAGACGTTTGTTCTTTTCAAGGCGCCATTATGCTGCTACAAAGGCAGAATTCCAGTTTCAGGGATAGATATATTTGTTATTCGAATCTTTTCCGGGCGCCACTATGCCACCACAAAGGCAGAGTTCCCCTTTTGTAGGAATTGAGACGTTTGTTATTTAAATCTTTTCCAGGAACCACTATGCTGCCAAAAATACAGAATTTCCCTTTCAGGGATAAAGACGTTTCCTTAAGCTGACTTCCCTTACGCACTAGAACTTCAGATTTCCAATTCTATGAGTCCCCTCCGAAGTTTATATGACCATCCTTCTAATAAACCATATATGTCCCGAGGGTGTAACTTACGACCCTTGCTCTAAGGGTTGGGGGGAGGGGTTCATCCTGAAGGACATAATTTCTGGGCCATTTAACTACGCTGAAAAAAATGGCTATCTCAAAATTTTGATTGGATGTGTGTGAGGATATGGCAGGCATGGGAGGGGAGTAATCTACCGTCAAATCACTTCTTCCTATTGGAAATGGCACTAGCCCTTTTAATTCCCAATTGAATGAGCCCTATTTGAAGTTAATACGACAAAATGGTCATCGCATAATTCCTCTCAGATGTATTGTGGGAAAATACAAGATGGGGGAAGGGGAGATTCATTCCCCCCCCCCAATCACTTTGAACCTTGAAAAGGGCACTAGAGCTTCTGAATACCAATCTAATAAGCCCTTTTCGAAGTTCCTACGAACACCCTTTCTATAGAAACTTTATATTCCCCAGGGCATAACTTACAATACTTACCCCGAGGGCTGTGGGGGGGGGGATATCATCCTCAAAGACATAATTTCCGGACCTTTCAGATACATTGAACAAAATGGCCTTCTAAAGCTTTGACTGCATATGTTTGGGGATATGGTAGGCGTGAGAGAGGGTTTGTTGCCCTTGAATCACTATTGACTATTAAAATGCGCACTAGCCCTTTCAATTTCCATTCGAACGAGTAGTTTTCAATTAGCTGTTGATTGGCTGTTGAAAGTGCTTATGTGCTTATATGTGTGGGAGTTCATATGGCTGACATTCAAAGTATGTAGCTACTCGATAATTTTAAACATATTTGATATTTTGGAATTTAAACTTGATTGTAACTTGGCCGTATTTCAGTCAAAACTGTAGTGTTTCGTCATGAAATGGCCAGAAAAGTCACATTGCTATGGCAATTTTGTTCTTTTTTTTTATTTAAAGGGCACTAAAAAAAAAAAAATTTTTTAATGATACGTCTTCCAGATTTCTGGGAATATTTGTTCAAAGCAACCCCATCCCCCATTCCCTCGAGAAAAAGACAAAGCAAAAAAATAAAGACGCGTCTGTGATCTTCATCTAAAAAATGCAAAATTTCAGTAGCAATCTAATATAAACTAATTTATCCACCCTCTAAATCCACTTCAGTAGATATGTGTGATACACCTTAAAAGTTCTGCTCCTCAACTCAAAACTATAAACTACCTCCCACCCGAAAAAAGAATACATAATACAATAATTGCATAAGAATTGTAGAATACAATTCTTGTGGGACCAAAATAAATGAAAACGCCTAAGCAATACATATAATTACGTCCGTCAAGATGTTTGAAGTTTTGGAATATTTTCTTGTTTTTATCTATATCTTTTCCAATATGTTTTTGAGAGCAACAGCAAATTTTGATCATTTCTCCTAGAGCTAGCTTGCAACGGCAAGCATAGAAAGTTTACAAAACTGAATTTAATCTTAAAAATAAACATGAATTAGCCAAACTTTGTGTTTATTTTAGACCTAGAAAACTGAAACTCTAAATTTTGCACATGGATTGTTTTAGCATCTCGAATTGAAGCTAAATGTCCAAAAAAAAAATTTGTATTCAAACGGGTTCCAAAAAGGCGATTCTGATCATACCAGTGACTAATCGAACAAGGTGTGAAGACAGGTATGTTGATATCCCGTTATGTTTACATTTATATAAGTTTCCCCTTGCATAAATTAGAAATTCATCAGACTGAATGGAAGGGGAAGGGTAATTTATGCAATAAGTGGATTTGCTCGAATTTAGGGAATAGTAAAGATTAAGTGCTATGTAACAAAGTAGAAGAAACGATTTTGAGAACTATTTACTTGAATCTTTTTCTTCTAAAGCTAGACCGCTGTTCTAACCAACTGGATATGCAATACATTATCGTTGCTATTTCTGCTAGATGTTCTGTGAATATTTAAAACAACTTTTAAGTTTTTTTTCTCTAAAAGCCTGAAATTATTGTCTTAAGCAGCCATTTTATGCTTGACTGACATGATGCTGCATCTGCTTTTCAAAAGCTGTAATGCTAACGGACAAGTTTCCCATTCTCTTTGGCTTACGCAGCCCATCACTGATCAATATTTCTAGCGATTTTTCAAATTTCCCAGACAAAAAATCTGTAAATCAGCACCTAAATCACTAGATTATTGAAACAAATATCTAAATTAATCAAGAAATTACAGAAATCTAGTATTTTTCTAGCCAGGGAAGCAGTCATGCTACCAATACATAACTTTAAAATCAAAGTATAGATGGCAATGATCCGAAATAAAATTTAAAAACAGTATACATGACTAAGAGAATGTCCTCAAATTAGCAAGAAAAAGTATTAAATTTTTACTTTATCAAAGAAATTCGTAAAAATCCAGATTAAGAGGCTCTTTTTATCTTAGAAATTAGTTGAGCTACTTGAATGATAGTAGCCTACCAGAAATTATTCCATACCTTAGGCCAGGAAAAAAGGAGAAACAAGTCTGTTTTATTCAGTTCCCAATTCACTGGTCTTTTAAACTGTGATAATCACTACTATTGTAATTACAAGTAGTATTTTACATTAGTGACACTACTAAAGAAAACTTTAGTAGTTTTAAAATAGTTGTAGAAAACTAAAAACGCTCTCAGATATATGAAATATAAAAAAATTGCATGCTGACCAACTGTCTGTATAGCACAAGTGCAAATCCCCTTATTCTCTTCGTTCAGCTAGGAGTGCTATACATGGTTGGAAACAATATAGCAAATTACTTCACTGCAAAATTGATATAATTTTGAGGGTTTCTAGCTCTTTAATGAATCCTTCAATTTTTTTCACTATATGACTATTAAGACCAATGAAAATTACTTATTAGCCTAGCATTTTTGTAATATTGGCTGCTATAGGGCATTTTGGGCCTTTTAAGAAGTCAAATATAATTTCGCTCAGAAGTAATTATTGAATTGTGGAAGAGTATATAAAAACTCATGAAATGATGTATTTGCTATCATCCTAGCTAAATTGTTTTTTCAGCTACAAATTCACCCATATCCCCCCTCCCCTTTTAGATTTCTTTATATGCCCATTTGGAGCTATGTTGATTCTGGCTGGATCAAACTGCTGCCCCCTGCTCCAAATCAAATAATCAGCAATGTCAGGGCTCAAAACCCTGTTCTTCTTGATACATGATTTCTGGTCTAGTGTGCTAACCACTTGGCTAATCTAGTCTTGTGATCTATACAAAACTTACAAAAATAATTAAATGCTTAGACATGCCATGGCTGTTTGGTAAATTTTGTAATAAGATAATTTCTCAGACACAAATGGAAATTATTTTTTGATTCTGAATAAAATTCTGGTTCCAAAGATATATCAGTGTCTTAGCTATTCAACTAATGTAGTGACTTAATCTGAAAACTTATTGTCTACTTTGTAATTATGCAGTATATTTCTTGGATAATAAACTACCTCAGCACCAGGGCCTCCACTTCTAGGGAGATTACCCTGTTTTAGGGAGAAATCACTTCTTTTATGGACACTTATTTTTAGGGAAGTATAGGGTACAGTAAGGATTTTAAGAACACAAAACGTAGTCTGTTGAAAAGTGGCTTCAGTTACCAATATTGAAAAATTGGATTGAGAAAAGAGTGTCAAACAGTCAAAGAAAAATAATTATGTCCTGCATAGTAGGCTCAGTATGAAGTATAAATACTGTGGGAAATCAGAGTTGACTTGGCATGCTCTGACCAAGCAGCATATAAAAGCAAGCAATGAAATTGAGGCAAAGGTTGGCAGTGGCAGCATTGAAAACTTCTGACTGTGTGGGCAGTTATTCCAAAGAAATTGAATGCACATCTGCATATTTTTGGCAGAGTATAATATGCCATTAAGTATAGCACACAGTTTAGTCCCTCTCCTAAGAAAATTGTTTCTAAAAGACCAGGCCCTAGCAGGCATCACTCTGGGTAAACAGAAAAATACAAACATTTTGCAACTAAATCTTCTTTGGCACCACACCACCAGTTGATTCAGTTCTTTAGAACTTTAGGGTTTCATTTGAGAGATGCCCAGGCTGAAGACCTGTCAGTTGATTATTATTGGATAAAGATATTTAGTCTGAAGACTTGTAGTGGCAAAATCAAGTAACCAGAATTGTGGAAGTGAATATTGCTGATCTTCTGTTTACCTTTTAGCAATGTATCAGCTGAGCCATTGTTTAGTCTCCTGAAACTAATCAAAACAGACATCTGAAATAGAATTGAGAATATTACACTAGTTTCACTTATTCAAGCCAATTACTGGTTGAAAAACAAAGATAAAACTTCATCAACTGTCAGCATACAAAAAGCTGTTGCTGGCTTCAAGAAGAAGACAAACGCTTGTGCTGGAGATGAAACTTAATTAAAGTGTTTTATGTTGTCTTGGCAGTGCAAAAGATGTTATATATATAGGGAATTTTAGGGACAATTGATATAAAAATCAGAAAAATTGAAATCAAAAAGTGGAAGCACTGCCCAGCACCTGGTTAGTCCCTAACCTTAATGTCAGTTTAGTGTGAAGTCACTTCTAAAGGAAATGTGCTAATGAAATAGATGTAGAATGAAGGTCTATTACCATTAGGTTCCTTATTTCATGATCTGTCCAAATATGGGGGCATCTCTGACTATACATCCCAACCTACCTGATGGTGGCAGATATAGTCCTAGGAATATGTAAGAATTAGAATAGGTAAAATGCTATTTTAGGGCCATCTTGCCATCTTTGAAAGTGGTTGAGTTAGGTGAATAAAAGTCCCATGAAAGCATCCAGAGCCTTAATGATCTCTTGAGATGATGTTTTGAAGCCTCTTGATCCTCTTTCCCAACCTCTTGAGGTCACTGACCTTTGATGACAAATAACAAATTGCATATTACACAAATTAATCCTTGCAAAATAGGTCTTCTGCTGAAATGAAGCACAAGAAAAGCACTTTTGGTCTCTTACCTTTGCTCAGTGTGATCAAGTATGATTTTGAAACATGGGTAGTCCAAAAAATGGACCAGTATTTGTTTAGATGTTTTCCAGAGGATTTGTCTATGAACTCTTTTGGGTACCCATTTGACTGACCAAATTTCAGTGAGAAAGCTGTACAAAAGCTAAGGTTTTATCCTGCTATCTAGGGCTATGATGAGGGATAGGTTGAGATGACATTAGAACTTATTGGGAAGATATAAATAGGGACAAACTGGTTTGTACTATGTAAATAGGGACAAACTGGGAAGATTGAACAAACTGGGATGGACAAGGGGTGTTTATTGCTGTGGCTATGTTTGCCTAAATTGGCTTGTTGCTGCAGTGAGTTGTTGTTAGTAGTAGTAGTAGTAGTAGTAGTAGTAGAATATTTAGGACAGTCATAGGGGTGGGTGCCTTATAAAAAAAAACAAGCTTATTATTCAAAAAAAGCATACTATGAGGAATAAAAGTGTACTATTTTGTTTTGTTAGCATGTTTCCTTTGAAATTGGCCAACAACTAAAATGATACTTTAATCCAGGAAAAATACTTTGATTTAAAAGTATCTTTTGTCACCATGAACAGAAGCTCCTGTTTGATGCTTGTCTGGCCTGTGAAACCCACTCTGCCTAAGTATTGTAAACGCCAGTTGTAGATAAAAATACTACTTTAAAAAATACTTATAAATATATATAACGACAGAAGGAAGCCATACAATCCAATTAATAGAAATATGCTGCATATTGTGATCTTGTGCTTAAAGCTTTGAAGCATGAATAGCAATGTGAAATCTATGCTCCTCTATGGAAGTGAATACTAAAACTAAACATCCTGCTGGATGTTTTCTAGCCTTTGAAAACACATACTTCAAAGAATCCTGACCATATTGTGGCAGTTCACAAGTGAAATCATCAGCCATTGGTTATTGACCTGCTGAAACAAAGGAGATTTTTATTCCTTTACCATATTCTTACTCCAAGAAGCCTTTCTGGAAAAGGAAAAACTCACTCAAGGAGCCTTTATAGGAGAGAAAAAACTAGCAAAATATGGCTTTTCACTACATTGTTAAAAGAATTCTCCCTTTCCACATGTTTAAGAATCCTTTTTATTTTCTAAAGTTTGTAACTTTACAAAGGGTAGCTTCTTAGCCTATGGTCATTTACATGGGTTAAACTTGCTTTGTTTTGTATACCCCCAGCATTTTATGTAGACTTTGCTTATCATTTAAGCAGCTGTCTTGGAGTCAGTCTTAAAAAATACATAAACAATAGTTTTTATTAATCTTGTTTGGGTCAGTAATTTTTCTATTCTTCCAGAAATGCATTTTAATTCTTGAAAATGCAGGTCCTAAGAACGCACCCTAGCTCTCAAATAGGATAAATTCTTCTAATCAGATTTTATATTCACTCTGATATTGAAATAGTGATCAATAAGGCTTTGCTACTGCGCCCAAACTCCTTAACATCAGTGTCCATGTTCTCAATAATACAATACTGGTGTAGCCATTTGCAATTCATTCTCCTGGAAATTTTCTATTAGCTGTTGACTCTGCTGATGATGTAGCACCAGTCATCACTTTTGAAAATATGCCACAATAGGCTCTAAACTTTAAACTTAGTGCCCTCAGGCATTCTCGAGATTCGCTTTTTGTTAAATTGGATGCACATCGTATATTTTGATTTAGTTTAACATATCCCTCAACATTCCCCGAAGTTTCACCTTAATACGCTCAGACTTTCCCATCACACGCAGAATCAGTTATACCTTCCTTCCTAGATGATTTTAAATTCTAAAATTTAAAATTGTTGCCTTGGGGCATAGAGGGTATTAGAGCCCCAGAGAATTGTCACCAGACCGTTTGACTGATTTAAACGTAATTGATTTTTTTTTTTTAATTTTGCTGACATGGGACTGAACAGGCAGCTCTTACCTTACCTTAATTTGTACTTGTAGATAGGAGTTTGAAACTTCTACAGTAGTCTTCTCTGATAGGCTGAATCTAATGGTGTGATTTTTGTTAAGATTCTATGACTTTTAAGGTGTGTTTCTCCCTATTTTCTAAAATAAGGCAAATTTTCTCAGGTTCGTACTTTTGATGGGTAAGACTAAACTCGATGAAACTTATATATTTAAAACCAGCATAAAAATCAAATTCTTTTGAGGTATCTATTACATTTATTTATTTGTATTTGGATCAAAATTCCATTTTGAGAGTTCTGGTTACTTTTGAGCCGAGTCGCTCTTTACGAGTTCGTTACCGCGAACTGTTTGATTTGATTTTACCATAACTCACTTAGAATACAAGTTTGGAATTGTTTTTTTCTTTTAGCATTTGATATTTTCTTTATTCTCCACCTTTTCTGTTTTTGCCATTATTTGGATCAAGTTCTTTCCGTCCTTGGACCATAATTTATGCTTGTTTGGTGTTATTTTTGCTTTTGTCTTACTTGTGTTATTTGTTTTGTTGTTTTACTATCTCTTTTGGGACATATGAAGCAAACTCGGCTCTATTAGAGCTTTTCATAGCCTTTTGAAAATAAATCTTATCTTCTCTTATCAAAATTGTGGAATAGCCATTTCGTTTAAAATAGTCCAAAGAACATATAACAACCCAAAACTAAATTCAGCAGATATAAATTCCTTTATAATTAAAACTTGCAACGACCAGAAATCATAGGTAGACCCACAAGATGGATCTCATAAGGCTTTCCTCACTGTTGCAGGTTTAAATATTCCATTACTTCCAGCTCAAGCGCAAATGGAGAAAAAAGGCGGAACAAATATAAAACTTGGCGATGCTATTGCTGATAAAATTATCAGTAATCAGTATCTTGCCTATTTAATAGGTAGGATTTACCAGTTTCTATTACTGGTCGGCGTAGACGAAATGCTGCCACAAAAACAGAATTCCCTTAACAGGAAGAATAGAAAATTTTTCACTTTGCCATTAACAAGGATATCATTTTAATTTGATGTTAATGTCTCAAAGGCAGCATATTTGGAAAAATATTAATGTGGAACGTATTATGAAATTTAATAAAAAATATTTTTGTCGTTTTCTTTATGTTAAAAAGAGCATTTGGATCAATTTAAAAAAATTATTTGCTCAAAGTAAAGACCGAATTTGACACTTAAAATTAGCAACAGTTTTAAAGCTGCTGAATAAATTATAGTTATTTTTTCAAATCATTGGGGGGGGGGGGCAACTGCCCCCTCCCCCTTTTAGCAACGTCACTATTTAGGAACGTCAACGTCTGTAACTTTTCTTTCAGCGTCCCGGTCGTCATTTATATTCCCGGTGTCCCGGTCGTCATTTGTGTCCCAGTGTTCCGGTCTGTAATTTATCTTTGAGTGTCCTGGTCGTCATTTATATCTCCCGGTCGTTATTTGTGTCCCAGTGTCCCAGTTTGTAATTTCTCTTTGAGTGTCCTGGTCGTCATTTATATTCCCTGTGTCCCGGTTTCTAGTTTTCTTTTTCTCCTTTATTTTTCAGTTTTTTCCTTTTTTTTTAGTTTTTTTTTCTTTTTCAGTTTTTAGTTTTTTTTTATTAGTTTTAGTTTTTTTTTCTTTTTAGTTTATTTTGTAGTTTTTACAAAATAAACTTAATAAAATTTAGTTTTTTTAGTTTTTTTTTTCTTTTTTAGTTTTTAATTTTTTACCTTTTTTAGTGTTTTACCTTTCATTTGTGTTCCGGTTTCCCGGTCTGTAATTTCTCTTTCAGTGTCTCGGTCGTCATTTATATTCCGTGTGTCCCGGTCGTCATTTGTGTCCCGGTGCTTTGTTGATGGTGATTGCTAATCGAAAATTCCTTGTGTCCCGGTCGCTTTCTCTTTGAGTGTCCCGGTCGTCATTTATATTGCCTATGTCCCGGTGTCCCGGTCGTCATTTGTGTCCCAATGTCCCGGTCTGTAATTTCGTCAGTCGACAAACCTGACGTCAGTCGACACACAAACAAGACGTCACTCGACAGACACACAAACAAGACGTCACTCGACAGATACACACACACAGACAACTTATTTTTATATATATACTAGCTGTTGGGGTGGCGCTTCGCGCCACCCCAACACCTAGTTGGTGGGGGCGCTTCGCGCCCCCCCCCCCCAAGCCCCCCCGCGCGCGTAAGTCGTTACGCGCCATAATAGTTACGCGCCATTGTAGTTGTGTCCCTATGTCCCACCTGTGAATATAGATAGATATATATATATCTATATATATCTATATATATAAAAATAAGTTGTCTGTCTGTGGATGTGTGGATGGATGTGTGGATGGATGTGTCAGGTGACGTCACCTGAAAAAACTGGATTAGGTGACGTCAAAACTGAAAAAACTAAAAAAAGGCAAAAACTACAAAAAAAACTAAAAACTAATAAAAAAAATAAAAAAGCTAAAAAACTAAAAAAACTATAAAGGTAAAAACCAATAAAAAACTAAAAAAAAAACTGAAAAAACTAAAAAAAGGCAAAAACTACAAAAAAAAACTAAAAACTAATAAAAAAAAGTAAAAAAGCTAAAAAACTAAAAAAACTAAAAAAACTAAAAAAAGGTAAAAAACTAAAAAAAATAAAAAATAAAAAAAAACTAAAAAAAAGGAAAAAACTGAAAAATAAGCTAAAATAAAGGTAAAAACCAATAAAAAACTAAAAAAAAGGAAAAAACTAATAAATGACGACACTCAAAGAGAAAGCGACCAGGACAAAAAACTAAAAAAAAAGGCAAAAACTACAAAAAAACTAAAAACTAATAAAAAAATAAAAAAGCTAAAAAACTAAAAAAACTAAAAAAAGGTAAAAAACTAAAAAAACTAAAAACTAAAAAAAAACTAAAAAAGGTAAAAACTAAAAGAACTAAAAAAGAAAAAAATAAATGACGACACTCAAAGAGAAAGCGACCAGGACAAAAGGAATGTTCGATTAGCAATCAACAAAGCACCGGGACACAGGGAGTATAAATGACGACCAGGACACAAGTAAAAAAAAAAATTAACAAAACTAAAAAGAAGGTAAAAACTACAAAAAAACTAAAAAGAAAAAAAAACTAAAAACTAATAAAAAAACTAAAAAATCTAAAAATCTAAATAAACTAAAAAAGAAAAAAAAGGAAAAAAATAAAGGAGAAAAACAAAACTAAAAAACGAATGTATATACAGACCGGTACACCGGGATACAAATGACGACCGGGACACAGGGATTATAAATAACGACCGGGACACAGGGACACAACTACAACGGGGACACCGGGGGAAACAGGGGGATATAAATGACGACCGGGACAAAAAAACTAAAAAGAAATAAAAACTAAAAACTAATAAAAAAAACTAAAAAATCTAAAAATCTAAATAAGCTAAAAAAGAAAAAAAAAGGAAAAAAATAAAGGAGAAAAACAAAACTAAAAAACGAATGTATATACAGACCGGGACACCGGGATACAAATGATGACCGGGACCCGGGACACAGGGAATATAAATGACGACCGGGACACAGGGACACAACTACAACGGGGACACCGGGGGAAACAGGGGGATAACCTGACAATCTATTTATATGCAAAGACAATGGGACAGCAAAGAATGTTGTATATTCGCAAGTTTTACGTAGTTAAAACCATATATATATATATATATCTATATTCACAGGTGGGACATAGGGACACAACTACAATGGCGCGTAACTATTATGGCGCGTAACGACTTACGCGCGCGGGGGGGCTTGGGGGGGGCGCGAAGCGCCCCCACCAACTAGGTGTTGGGGTGAAGCGCCCACCCCAACAGCTAGTATATATATAAAAATAAGTTGTCTGTCTGTGGATGTGTGGATGGATGTGTCAGGTGACGTCATGTTTCGGCTGACGTCATGAAATTAGTTGCCGTCATTTTTGCTTTGAAGGTGACGTCATTCAAGTTATATAAGACATATGTTCGCCGTCATGTTTCGGCTGACGTCATGAAATTAGCTGCCATCATTTTTGCTTTGAAGGCATCATTTTTGCTTTGAAGGCGTGACGTCATTCAAGTTATATAAGACGGATGTTCGTGTAGAATTCTATTAATGCTTAAGTTTATAATGACTGATGAAGATGCTCAAAGAGTCTATGCCAGAAAACTTGCTGGTGATAGAGAAAGTCAGAAAAGAAAGCGTGCCGAGGAACTACCAGAGCAACGCGAAAGCAGACTTGCTGCTAAAAGAGAAAGTGAAAAAAGAAAGCATGCCGAGGAACTACCAGAGCAACGCAGAAGCAGACTTGCTGCTAAAAGAGAATGTGAAAAAAGAAAGCATGCCGAGGAACTACCAGAGCAACGCAGAAGCAGACTTGCTGCTAAAAGAGAATGTGAAAAAAGAAAGCATGCCGAGGAACTACCAGAGCAACGCGAAAGCAGACTTGCTGCTAAAAGAGAAAGTGAAAAAAGAAAGCATGCCGAGGAACTACCAGAGCAACGCAGAAGCAGACTTGCTGCTAAAAGAGAATGTGAAAAAAGAAGGCGGGCCGAGGAATTACAAGAACAGCAAGAAATCAGGCTTGCTGCTGATAGAGAAAGTAAGAAAAGAAAGCGTGCCGAGGAATCAAAAGACCAGCAGGAAATCAGGCTTGCTGCTGATAGAGAAAGTAAGAAAAGAAAGCGTGCCGAGGAATCAGAGCAATCTGAAAGTTATCGCCTGGCATTCAGGTACAACCCAGTCGATGATTATAGCTTGAGTAGCTGTGTTCAAATCGGGACAATGTCTAAAATTTGTCCCTATTGCAAGGCCTTGAAATTCAATGGTGAAACAATGGGAATGTGTTGCGCCTCAGGAAAAGTTAAACTTCCTCTATTGGCTGCACCACCAGAGCCATTGAAGACTTTCCTTACTGGAACTACGTCAGAATCTAAGCGTTTTTTGTCAAAAATCAGACAATACAACTCATGTTTCCAAATGACGTCGTTTGGAGCCCAAATCGAAAATCCAGATCAATTTATGTCTACTTTCAAAGTAAAAGGGCAAATTTATCATAAAGCAGGGTCCCTTCTACCATTATTAGGCGAGAATCATAAATTTTTACAATTGTACTTCATCAGTGATAGAAATTCTGAATTGAATGCACGTTGCGAAATTTCTCCCAACGTTGAAAGGACAATCGTTTCCCAATTGCAACATCTTTTCCACGAAAATAATAATTTAGTGCGTCTGTTCAAAACAGCCATCGATTTGATGCCTACTGATACTCATAAAATTGTTATTTCCGCTGACAAAACGCCTCCTGGCCAACATGTGCGTAGATACAATGCTCCGACTATCGACGAAGTGGCAATCGTTATGGTCGGTGATCAGTTTTTACCTCGAGATATTATTCTACATAAGCGAAACGCCCAGTTGTTAAGAATTGCTGAAACTCATCGATGCTACGATGCCCTACAATATCCTATCATTTTTTGGGATGGAGCCGACGGCTATCACTTTAATATTAAATTGATGAATCCAGCCACTAACAAAGAAATGAATAAGAAATGCAGTGCAATGCATTATTATTCCTATAGACTAATGATTCGGCAGGATGAAGAAAATTATATTTTAAAATGCCGTGAATTGTTTCACCAATTTGTCGTGGATATGTATGCAAAAATTGAATCAGAACGTTTGCTATATATCCGCCTGAATCAGACCAAGCTCCGCTCTGAACAATACATTCATTTGCGAGATGCAGTTATAAATGACGGTAATACCACAAACGTTGGAAGATTAACAATTTTACCTTCGTCATATGCTGGCAGTCCACGTCATATGCATGAATATGCTCAAGATGCTATTGCGTATGTTCGTCTCTATGGTCGTCCAGATTTATTTATTACATTTACATGTAATCAATCTTGGGACGAGATACTGCAGCTTTTACTTCAAGGACAATCGGCGGTTCATAGGCATGACATTACGGCACGTGTCTTCCGGCAAAAGTTGAAATCACTGATAAACTACCTTGTAAAACATGAAGTGTTTGGGTCAGTGCGATGCTGGATGTACTCAGTGGAATGGCAAAAACGAGGTTTGCCACACGCACATATACTAATCTGGCTACATAAAAAAATTACTTCAAACGAAATTGATGATGTGATTTCCGCTGAAATACCTGATAAAAATGTCGATAAGGGGTTACATGATATTATTGTAAAAAATATGATACATGGACCTTGCGGTGCACTGAACGAAAATTCACCATGCATGGCCAAAGGAAGGTGCACAAAGCAATATCCTCGACTTTTAGTACCCACAACAATTACTGGCAATGATGGTTACCCACAATATAGAAGAAGATCTACTGAAGATGGCGGTAAAACAGCAATAATAAAGAAGCGTAACGGTACCACCATCGAAGTAGATAACCAGTGGGTTGTTCCATATTCCCCTTTATTATCCAAAACATTTAATGCACATATAAACGTTGAATACTGTAACTCCGTAAAGGCAATAAAATATATATGTAAATACGTCAACAAAGGCAGTGACATGGCAGTTTTTGGCTTGCAGTCCGAAATCAAAGATTTCGATGAAATCGTAGAATATCAGGCTGGAAGATACATAAGCAGTAATGAAGCTGTTTGGCGAATTCTTTCATTTCCGATACATGAACGTAGTCCAGCTGTTGTTCACTTAGCGGTACATTTACAGAATGGTCAACGTGTTTATTTCACGGAAACCAACGTGCAACAAAGAGTCCTGAATCCACCGGATACAACATTAACAGCTTTTTTTTCGCTTTGCAAAAATGATTCTTTTGCGAAAAAACTGCTGTATACTGAAGTGCCTTCGTATTACACGTGGAATACTAAAAATAAAGTATTTGAACGTCGAAAACAGGGTAAGTCAGTCGACGGCCAACCTACCATCTTCAAAGATACCACGATAGGAAGACTCTACACCGTTCACCCCAATCAACATGAATGCTTCTTTCTACGCCTGCTTTTGGTGAATGTACCCGGTCCGACATCCTTTGAGTATTTGAGGACTGTAAATGGTACTATACATGACACTTACCGTAGTGCATGCCAAGCTCTGAATTTATTGGAGAATGACCAACACTGGGATAACTGCATCAATGACGCGTGCGAAACGTCAACCCCAAGTCAAATTCGTGCATTGTTTGGCATCATTTTAACAACTTGCTCTCCATCAGCTCCTACAGAGTTATGGGAAAAATATAAGTCAAAAATGTCCGAAGATATACTTCATCGAAAACAGTTAGAGACGTCAGACATGACTTTTGATTTTACACCAGAAATTTATAACTACACTTTAGTTGTTATAGAAGATATTTGCATAAGTATGGCAAACAAACCTCTTCAGGGTTTGGGAATGCCTTCACCTAACCGTATCGCTGCTGTTTCGACATGTGTAGAATTGGATCGTGAACAAAGTTACAGTACGAGTGATCTATTGTCGTATGTACAAAATAACATTTCCAAGTTAACGTCGGAACAAAAAGACAATACAATACAAATTAACTACGTAAAACTTGTGAATATACAACAGTCTTCGCTGTCCCATTGTCTGTGCGTATAAATAGATTGTCAGGTTTACCGACCCTCAAAGATGCAACATACAATTGTACATTGGTAAAGCAATCTGTATTAAGATCTATACCGCATTTTTCTAGTGATTGCCCTTGAGCTTTGTTGATGGTGGTTGCAAATGCTAATCGAATTGGGAATTGCAATCTTTTAAATTGAAAAAGCAGATCCGTTGGAATCATGGGAATGCGAGGAATAAGAACAGCCTCACCCTCATAAGGCCCTGTCAAGATTGTGGCATCTATTAGGTTTTCCATTGTTTTTTTTTACGGCAAGTCGCGTGCCATTGCAAAGCTTTGGTGGGTTGATATTTCTTAAAAGTATTATTGGTACACCTATTTTTAGTTGTAGCAGGTGTGGTGGACACCCTGAAGGATCTATGGAATTTAAAAATTCAGATGGATAATTAACCGCTTCATTTGGTTCCGAAATACAACTAACTTCGTAAAACTTGAGAATATACAACATTCTTCGCTGTCCAATTCTCGCTGCATATAAATAGATTGTCAGGTTTACCGACCCTCGAACATGCAACGTACAATTGTCCATGGGAAAAACAATCAGTATTAAGATCAATACCACATTTTTCTAATGATTGACCTTGAGCTTTGTTAATGGTGATTGCAAATGCTAATCGAATTGGGAATTGCAATCTTTTAAATTGAAAAGGCAGATCTGTTGGAATCATGGGAATGCGAGGAATAAGAACAGCCTCACCCTCAAAAGGCCCTGTCAGGATTGTGGCCTCTATTAGGTTTTCCATTGTTTTTTTTTACGGCAAGTCGAGTGCCATTGCAAAGCTTTGGTGGGTTTATGTTACGTAACAATATTATTGGTACGCCTATTTTTAGTTGTAGCACGTGTGGTGGAAACCCTGAAAGATCTATGGAATTTAAAAATTCAGATGGATAATTAACCGCTTCATTTGGTTCCAAAACTGTGTCGACTGACTTGTAAAGGACTGCCTGGTCTTGAATCTTGGTCAAAACAATATTGTTGATTTCGTGGACGTCTATATTCTTGGGTGCGAGAATCGCTCTTTCACTTAGCCATTTATTATTTTTATAATTTTTTAGAATATTCGGAAATATATTTTCAATCAATTCATTTTTGGACGTCACTAAATTACAGAAATCAGCAGGTAGTTGTATACGTCCTGAAATTGAGTCTACTGGGAGCTTTCCGTTTCCCATTGCTAGCAATTGATCTGAAAATGTGACAGAGGGAATATAAATAACGACCGGGACACTCAAGGAGAAATTACAGACTGGGATACCGGGACACAAATGACGACCGGGACACAGGCAATATAAATGACGACCAGGACACAGGTATTTAAGAATATCGTTCAAAGACAAATTTTTAATTGTAAGAAGACCGTTGAAAGAGAAATTTCTAATTGTAAAATGACTGAAGAACCTACAATGGCAAAACCCGAGGAAGATGCTCAAAACGAATGTATTCACGCCGAAGTAGCTGAGTAGGTAAAGCGTTATGTTTCAGGTTCTAGGTCCGAGAGGCTCCAGGTATGAACCTTGGCTTTAGCATTAATACAAAAGAAGAAAAAAACTAAAAAAGGTAAAAACTACAAAAAAACTAAAAAGAAAATATATATATATATATATTTATATATATCATCTTTTCCACAAAAATAATAATTTAGTGCTTCTGCTTAAAAACAGCAATCGAATTGATGCCTCCTGATACACAACAATCAACGAAGTGGCAATCGTTGTGGTCGGTGATCAGTTCTTACCTCGAGATAATATTCTTTATAGGCGAAACAATCAGTTGACAAGAATTGCTTAAACTCATCGATGCTAAGATGCCCTACAATATCCTGACGTATATAAATGACGCCCGGGACACTCAAATAAAAATCACAGACTGGGACACCGGGACACAAATGACGACGGGGACACAGGGAATATAAATGACGACCCGGACACAGGGACACAACTACGACGGGTACGCCGGGGGGCACAGGGGGATATATAAATGACGACGGCAACAAAGGAAATGGTCGATTAGCAATCACCATCAACAAAGCTCAAGGGCAATCAATAGAATCATGAGGTATAGATCTGAATACGGATTGTTTTCCCATGGACCATTATGCGTTGCATGTTCAAGAGTCGGTAAACCTGACAATCTATTTATATGCACAGACGATGGGACAGCAAAGAATGTTGTATATTCGCAAGTTTTACGTAGTTAAAAACATATGTATATATATATATATATATATATATATATATATATATATATATATATATATATATATATATATATATATATATATTCACAGGTGGGACATAGGGACACAACTACAATGGCGCGTAACTAATATGGCGCGTAACGACTTACGCGCGCGGGGGGGCTTGGGGGGGGGGGCGCGAAGCGCCCCCACCAACTAGGTGTTGGGGTGGCGCGAAGCGCCACCTCAACAGCTGGTATATATATATATATATATATATATATATATATATATATATATATATATATATATATATATATATACTTACAGGTGGGACATAGGGACACAACTACAATGACGCGTAACTAATATGGCGCGTAACGACTTACGCGCGCGGGGGAGCTTGGGGGGGGGCGAAGCGCCCCCACCAACTAGGTGTTGGGGTGGCGCGAAGCGCCACCCCAACACCTAGTATATAT
This sequence comes from Artemia franciscana, assembly GCF_032884065.1. Classification (NCBI taxonomy): domain Eukaryota; kingdom Metazoa; phylum Arthropoda; class Branchiopoda; order Anostraca; family Artemiidae; genus Artemia; species Artemia franciscana. The sequence continues at coordinate 33,770,918 of NC_088876.1, read as the reverse complement.
ATATATATGTTATATATGGTGTATATATATATATATACACCATATATATATATATGGTATATATATATATATATATATATATATATATATATATATATATATATATATATATATATATATATATATATATATATATATATATATATATATATATATATATATATATATATATATATATATACTTACAGGTGGGACATAGGGACACAACTACAATGGCGCGTAACTAATATGGCGCGTAACGACTTACGCGCGCGGGGGGCTTGGGGGGGGGGCGCGAAGCGCCCCCTCCAACTAGGTATTGGGGTGGCGCGAAGCGCCACCCCAACAGCTAGTATCTATATATAAAATTAAGTTGTCTGTGTGTGTGTGTGTGTCTGTCGAGTGACGTCATGTTTGTGAGTTGACTGACGTCATGAAGTTAGTTGTCGTCATTTTTGTTATGACGGTGACGTCACTAAGACATGCGTTCACGGAGAAATCTATTAATGTTTAACTGTAAAATGACTGATGAACTTACAATGGCAACAGCCGAGGAAAATGCTCAAAGAGTCTATGCCAAAAAACTTGCTGCTGATAGAGAAAGTAAGAAAAGAAAGCTTGCCGAGGAATCACAAGAACAGCAAGAAAACAGGCTTGAGGCTGATAGAGAAAGAAAGAACAGAAAGCGTGCCGAGGAACTACCAGAGCAATGCGAAACCAGACTTGCTGCTAAAAGAGAAAGTGAAAAAAGAAGGCGTGCCGAGGAACTACCAGAGCAACATAAACCAGACTTGCTGCTAAAAGAGAAAGTGAAAAAAGAAGGCATGCCAAGGAACTACCAGAGCAACATGAAACCAGACTTGCTGCTAAAAGAGAAAGTGTAAAAAGAAGGTGTGCCGAGGAATCACAAGAACAGCAAGAAATCAGGCTTGCTGCTGATAGAGAAAGTAAGAAAAGAAAGCGTGCCGAGGAATCAGAGCAACCTGAAAGTTATCGCCTGGCATTCAGGTACAGCCCAGTCGATGATTATAGCTTGAGTAGATGTGTTCAAATCGGGACAATGTCTAAAATTTGTCCCTATTGCAAGGCCTTGAAATTCAATGGTGAAACAATGGGAATGTGTTGCGCCTCAGGAAAAGTTAAACTTCCTCTATTGGCTGCACCACCAGAGCCATTGAAGACTTTACTTACTGGAACTACGTCAGAATCTAAACGTTTTTTGTCAAAAATCAGAAAATACAACTCATCTTTCCAAATGACGTCGTTTGGAGCCCAAATCGAAAATCCAGATCAATTTATGTCTACCTTCAAAGTAAAAGGGCAAATTTATCATAGAGCAGGGTCCCTTCAACCATTCTCAGGCGAGAATCATAAATTTTTACAATTGTACTTCATCAGTGATAGACATTCTGAATTGAATGCACGTTGCGAAATTCCTCCCAACGTTGAAAGGACAATCGTTTCCCAATTACAACATCTTTCCCACGAAAATAATAATTTAGTGCGTAGTTAAAAAAAGCCATCGATTTGATGCCTACTGATACGCATAAAATTGTTATTTCTGCTGACAAAACGCCTCCTTATGATTAAATAATGAGACAAATTTTTTCAAGCGGTAGTAAGAGGCAGCATTAAAACTCAAAATGAACGGAATCATTACGTATATGAGGGGGTTGCCCTCTCCTCGATACGTTGCTCTTCACAATAAAGTTTTTTATCAATTTGAAAAAGTCCCTTATTCTAGTTATCGGTCCTTGTGTTTCAGGATTCATTATTAGAAAATTGGGACAAACAATACAACTTTAGTGTAAGGAGCAAGTTCTCGTGGAGGGGTAAACATCTTATACAGAATAATTTCTGTTTGTTTTGACCTTTAATATCGCTCCCTACTCTCAGTTGAAACAAATTAATCTAAATTCTGATCATTTTTTTTAATAATGCTGTTAAATGAAAAATTCACTCCTCCCACTGAAAATTCGTCCTTGGAAAGTTCGTCCCTAGTAAAAAAATTCCCCTGTAAAATTCAATCCCTGCTGAAAATCCCCCCCCCTCCATAAAATTTCTTGCTGATGATTCCTCGTGAAAATTCTTCTTAGCATACTTTCATTTGAAAATGACTTTAAATCCTAATCGTTTTTAATCGGTCCAAAAATTCCGCTTCTGTTTCGACTTCTAAGTCTAAATTCCACTTCTAAGTTAAAATTCTCCCATGGAAATACTTTTGAACTATTTGTTTGTATTAATGTTTGTAAAAACAAATCTGTATTTTGAAATTATTTTCAAATGATGTAATTATTTTCAATGATCATCTCAAATGATGTAGACATTTTGTGAAACTCTTTAAATCCTTTTTTATGATTTATTTCATATCTTTTAAATCATATTCGAAAATTTTTCAAAAGGTAGAAAGTTTTTTGAATAGTTTTGGCGAGAAAAAAAGTTCAACAAATTTTTATGATCAACAAATTTTTGTGGGAAAAAGATGTGGTGTACACTTTCAAGATTAGTAAGTAAGCAAATATGACGGCACTTGACCCTCGAGGTCCAAACCGGTGGTTATGATCTCCACATTGTGGCCCTTCAGCAAGGAATTGCAATGAGGGCTGGGGGCCAGCCGTCCTATTCAATCGCACACCATTCCTGCTTACTCTTCCAAGATTTTTCCACGTACCCATGTATAACTGGGTCGACTTTGGCTGAGATTACAGAGTCACGCCGCTGGCTACTTTCCCCTACTAAATAGGTGGCCGCGCTAGGGATTGAGCCGGTGCCCCTCAGACGAGGGATTCCAAGCCCAACATACTAACCACTTAGGGTTTACATTTTCAAGGGCTTATAAATAAAGTACTGACGACCAATGATTTCTTTTTCTTGAACCATTATTTTATAAAAGTTAAACTTCTATTAAAGGAGTTTTGTGACTCTTTTAAATTTAGTTACTATAGTGACTCTTAACAAACTGTTTGTATTTACAAAAAAAAGCTTCTGTGCAAGTAACCGAACGGTAAAACAAAATTAGATTTTAAATACACGTAATTTGATTCATATTGAATCTAAAGCAAAATGGTACAATTGCAAAACTTTATAATTAATATTTGCAAAATATTAACTGTATAAAATATACAAAGTTATAAATTGCTGCAAATTGTACCTACTGAACTGTTAGAAAAGAAGTTAGCTTTTTAGTTTTAGAAAGAAAACTGAAATTTACAGACTACAAAAATATAAACAATGTAGCCATCTAGTTTTATGCCAAATTGTATAGCTAAAAACAACAATTTTAAAGACTGATTTTTCTTTTCATTTTTGGCAAATAAATCCTCCTATTATTTCTAAAAGAAAACTATTAGATTGAAAACCCTAGAAACCTCATTATCCACCTTATAATGAAAAAGAAATCATAAATGCAATAGCACAAACACAGAAACAAACACATACCAACCAAACATAAGAAATATAAACTGTAAAAATAATAATAAATATTAAATAATAAATGATATATAATAAATAATATATAAAACACATAATTTTTTTTCAAATAAAAAATGAAAACAGAAGGAGAAAGACTGCCCGAGAAGACTGCCGGAGAAAGAAACAATTTTTTTTTGCAATATAATCAATATATCAATTAATATTGCATCTCCCCCATAAGGCTCCATGGCCGGGAAAGAACAGGGGAGAAAAAAATACCAACAACAAAAAAATATAAACAAAAACCAAAAAACAAAATTGAGTCGCCCACCATAATAGTCTCCAAAAAATGACAAGCTAGGCAGGGGGTAGCACATGATTTCACCAACTCAATTAAATATCCAACTCAATCCAGAGACATCAACTCTAAGGGAAACCGGAATAAAAAATAAAGAGACAAAAAAAACAACAAACAAACAAAATTATTTACTAGCTAGAAAATCTCTAACATAATTTTTGCAGTGTCGTACGAACTCTGGGAGCGTGTTCCAGATCCTGTTGCAAGCTGTCAGAGGGTTGAAGTGAGACCTCACTGACGGTGTGTGAAGAACCAGTAAATTGTTGGAAGTGCGGAGATGATAAGTCGATTGATCAGAAACAAAAGATATATTATTACATAGGACAGCAGGAAGATGGCTGTGCAACTGTAAAAAAACGAAAGAAGAACAAGAAAGAAAATAGAGAGATTTCAAATCAAGCAAGGGTTTAAGTGAAAAACGGTTAGTTTCCTGAATAAGAGTCCTTGCTTTATCATAAAGTTTTGAAAGTGGCTTCAGAGACGAGGGAAAAGTTGACATCCAAATAACAGAACAATATGAAACATAAGACTGAACTAGGCTGCAGAACAAGAGTCTAAGAATCGACTCTGGAAATATATATTTGAGCTTTCTAAGGATTCCGAGACTCCTGGAGACTTTCATTTTAATCAGGTCAATATGATGCTTGAACGAAAGATTTTCGTCAAGCAAGATGCCTAGGAATCGAACATAACGATCCTTAGGTCTACTTAGAGAACCTCTTGATAAATTTATTTCATTTAAATCAGGGCAAGCCTTTGAGACTCTGGAGAAAATGAGAAAACATGACTTTTCGACATTTAAGGCAAGATAATTTACATCAAACCACTGGATAACTCTTTCAAAAAGGGCTATCATCCTTGAACGAAGATCAGACTCAGTTCTACCAGTTGTGCCAAGAGTACTGTCATCAGCAAAAGCAATAAGTGTATCCGGTAAGGAGAAACTCTTGTCACAGCTAGTGACAGATACTGGTTGACAAAGACGACAGCAAATGGTAGGTTTTAAATTTTTAACCGCATTAATAAGGTCATTGACGTAGATTAAAAAGAGTATCGGCCCAATGACAGATCCTTGTGGACCACCAGACTCTATTCCAGAAGGATTAGAAAAGTCCGGATGAACCGAGATGACTCGACCAGATAAATATGATAGAAACCATGAATAAGCATTCCCTCTTATACCAATATGGGACATTTCAGAAGAAGAATCTTGTGTGTTAATGAGTCAAACGCTTTTCGAACATCAAGAAAAAGAGCAGCAGGTATCAAACCAGAGTCAAGAGCTGAATTTAAATAATTCAAGAGAGTTGCACATGCATGCTCAGTTGAATGTTTCGCCCTAAGACCAAACTGAAAATCATGAAAAAAGTGTTTAAAATTAAGAAAATCAAGAAGTCGAGAAAGCATAGCTTTTTCAAAAATTTTACTAAACACTGATAAAAGAGATATGGGACGATAATTTGCAGGATCATTCCTTGATCCACCTTTAAAAAGGATGATAACACGAGCACGCTTTAGAGCACTTGGGAAGACACCATTTTCAAAAGAAAGATTGACAAGTCTCGTGAGGGCACAAACAATGACAGGAAGAATGAACTTGACAACCTTAGTCGGAATACGGTCTGGGCCAGAAGATGAAGAACCCCTCAAACAATTGACAATTCTGGCTATTTCAGCTTCAGAGACAGGTTCCAATGCCATTGATTTAGGACAAGGTGGTCCTAGATAAGACCTAAAATCAGGTAGAAAAGAAGAAGGACTTACAGAAGAGGCTGTAGTTTTGCCAATATTAGCAAAATAGGAAGTAAACGCATCTTGAACTTTTAGCTCACCCTCTACATTTTTCCCGTCAATCACAACACTTGAAGGGGCAGAAGGAGGCAGAAAAGATGGCCTGATAACAGAATTGAGTACTTGCCATGTCTTCCTAATGTCTTTACCGCACGCAGAGAACTTTCTATGATAAAATAACGATTTAGCCCTTCGGCAAAGCGAATTGTAAACTCTTCTATAAGCTTTGAAAAGTTGAAGCCGAGAATCACGCGAAAATGGCTTAGAGCATCTGTAAGCCTTCCAAAGATAATTTTTCTTCCTCCAACTTTTAAGGAGTCCAGGGGTCATCCAAGGATTCAAAGGGGTTGTTCTTTTCGATGCTGGATTCGACTGGGGTGCATTACATGTATCAAAGATAACTTCTTTCAAAGAATCATAAAACGAATTAAACAAAGAATCTATGTCAGACCCATTTTCAGAAATACTCCACGAACGACCTGCCAACCGTGACCTAAGAATATGCAAGTCCTGATCATTAAATTTTAAAGAGGAAAAATTTTAAATTTTAAAGGTTGTGTCCGGATCTTAAAAATAACGAGACTCTGTATGTCAGATAATGAGCTAGTCTCCGGATTATGTGGTCCAATTTTAGAGCTGTTCACCTCAGTGTGGAAAACCCTCCACTACCCCTTTGAAAATGGCTTAGATAGTTGTGTATTGTATTCTTTCTTTTTTAATTTTTTTTCACTATTTCAGAGTTTTCATTCTTTATGAGTGGATTCAAATATAATATATCATATTATTCATACTGTCTACACTTATAGTTTTATACAGTTGCAAAAGTTTGGTAAAACCAAACACAGGGTCTTTGTGTCTAATATTACCATGGAAGCCGTTACCGGAGAGAGCGGCATCAACTGTGCATGATATAGCCCAGGAATTGTTTAACCCCTTTCTAATGCTTCTTCCCATATTTATTTTAATACAGGCTTTTCAAGAGCCTATCTGCCAATAGCCTGTAACAGTTTCCCTGCACGCAATCACTTTACCATTTACAAATAACAAATTTACCTGACGCAAACATTCATCGAAGCATTCTGCTAACGTCCTTTCAGTAATTTCTGTTTGGTAGTCCAGGTTTAGCCGTGAGTTTCTGTATTGCTGAAAGGCTGTCAGAACAGTCCTTTTCTTGGGTCCTTCTTCACCTTGCCGTGACTGCTTCGTTCCAGATCCTACAATTTCCAAAAAAAAATAAATAAAATAAAAAAAAAATTACAAATAAAAAAATTACAGAAAATTTTCAAATTTGTAAAAAACAATTCACAAAAAAAAATATTAACTACGGATGAAAAAGTTAATGAATAGAAATAATTAAAAGTTTTTTATTAGTAAAGTTGGCTATCCACGGAAATCAAAAATAAATTCTCATATATTTCATAACATATAGATTCTCCGAGAATTTCTTCGTGAATGCAGATTATGGTGCCTGGATAAACCGATCAACTTGAACTGCCAGCGATTATGGTGTCTTGGGAAATCAATCAATTTTAATTGATTGATTTAAAGAGGGAGACAGAGGTACAGTGTAAAGCACATATTAAGGGACGTGGCAGTTCAAATCGGGGACACTCAAAGAGAAAGCGACCGGGACACAAGGAATGTTCGATTAGCAATCACCATCAACAAAGCACCGGGACACAAATGACGACCGGGACACACGGAATATAAATGACGACCGAGACACTGAAAGAGAAATTACAGACCGGGACACCGGAACACAAATGACGACCGGGACACCGGAAAGCTAAAAAACTAGAAAAAAACTAAAAACTAAAAAAGAAAAAAAAACTAAATTTTATTAAGTTTATTTTGTAAAAACTGCAAAACAAACTAAAAAGAAAAGAAAACTAAAAACTAATAAAAAAAAACTAAAAAAAAAATAAAAACTGAAAAAGAAAAAAAAACTAAAAAAAGGAAAAAAACTGAAAAATAAAGGAGAAAAAGAAAACTAAAAGCAGGGAATATAAATGACGACCGGGACACTCAAAGAGAAATTACAGACCAGGACACCGGGACACAAATGACGACCGGGACACAGGGAATATAAATGACGACCGGGACGCTCAAAGAGAAATTACAGACTGGGACACTGGGACACAAATGACGACCGGGATACTGGGAATATAAATGACGACCGGGACACAACTACAACGGGGATGCCGGGGGCACAGGGGGATATATAAATGACGACGGGGACACAGGGAATGCTCGATTAGCAATCACCATCAACAAAGCTCAAGGGCAATCATTAGAATAATGAGGTATAGATCTGAATACGAATTGTTTTTCCCATGGACAATTTTATGTTGCATGTTCAAGAGTCGGTAAACCTGACAATCTATTTGTATGCAGAGCCAATGGGACATCGAAGAATGTTGTATATTCGCAAGTTTTACGTAGTTAAAAACATATATATATATATATATACTAGCTGTTGGGGTTGCAAGCTGTTGGGGTGGCGCGAAGCGCCACCCCAACAGCTAGTATATATATATATATCTATCTATCTATCTATATATATAAAAATAAGTTGTCTGTCTGTGGATGGATGGATGGATGGGTCAGGTGACGTCACCTGAAAAAACTGGATCAGGTGACGTCAAAACTGAAAAAACTAAAAAAAGGCAAAAACTACAAAAAAAACTAAAAACTAATAAAAAAATAAAAAAGCTAAAAAACTAAAAAAACTATAAAGGTAAAAACCAATAAAAAACTAAAAAAAAAACTGAAAAAACTAAAAAAAGGCAAAAACTACAAAAAAAAACTAAAAACTAATAAAAAAAGTAAAAAAGCTAAAAAACTAAAAAAACTAAAAAAACTAAAAAAGGTAAAAAACTAAAAAAAATAAAAAATAAAAAAAAACTAAAAAAAAGGAAAAAACCGAAAAATAAGCTAAAATAAAGGTAAAAACCAATAAAAAACTAAAAAGAAAAAAAGGAAAAAACTAATAAATGACGACACTCAAAGAGAAAGCGACCAGGACAAAAGGAATGTTCGATTAGCAATCAACAAAGCACCGGGACACAGGGAATATAAATGACGACCGGGACACAGGGACACAACTACAACGGGGACACCGGGGGAAACAGGGGGATGTAAATGACGACCGGGACACCGGGACAGGGAATGGTCGATTAGCAATCACCATCAACAAAGCTCAAGGGCAATCATTAGAATCATGAGGTATAGATCTGAATACAGATTGTTTTCCCATGGACCATTATATGTTGCATGTTCAAGAGTCGGTAAACCTGACAATCTATTTATATGCAAAGACAATGGGACAGTTAAAACCATATATATATATCTATCTATATTCACAGGTGGGACATAGGGACACAACTACAATGGCGCGTAACTATTATGGCGCGTAACGACTTACGCGCGCGGGGGGGGCTTGGGGGGGGGGGCGCGAAGCGCCCCCACCAACTAGGTGTTGGGGTGGCGCGAAGCGCCACCCCAACAGCTAGTCTATATATATAAAAATAAGTTGTCTGTGGATGGATGTGTCAGGTGACGTCACCTGAAAAAACTGGATCAGGTGACGTCAAAACTGAAAAAACTAAAAAAAAGCAAAAACTACAAAAAAAACTAAAAACTAATGAAAAAAATAAAAAAGCTAAAAAACTAAAAAAACTAAAAAAAGGCAAAAACTATAAAAAAAACTAAAAACTAATAAAAAAGCTAAAAAACTAAAAAACTAAAAAAAGGCAAAAACTACAAAAAAAACTAAAAACTAATAAAAAAAATAAAAAAGCTAAAAAACTAAAAAAAACTAAAAAAACTAAAAAAAAGGTAAAAAACTAAAAAAACTAAAAACTAAAAAAAACTAAAAAAAAAGGAAAAAACTGAAAAATAAGCTAAAATAAAGGTAAAAACCAATAAAAAACTAAAAAAAAACTGAAAAAACTAAAAAAAGGCAAAAACTACAAAAAAAACTAAAAACTAATAAAAAAAAGTAAAAAAGCTAAAAAACTAAAAAAACTAAAAAAACTAAAAAAAGGTAAAAAACTAAAAAAAATAAAAAATAAAAAAAAACTAAAAAAAGGAAAAAACTGAAAAATAAGCTAAAATAAAGGTAATAACCAATAAAAAACTAAAAAGAAAAAAAGGAAAAAACTAAAAAAAATTTTCATCTAAAAAACTAAAAAAAACTAAAAAAGGTAAAAACTAAAAGAACTAAAAAAGAAAAAAATAAATGACGAAACTCAAAGAGAAAGCGACCAGGACAAAAGGAATGTTCGATTAGCAATCAACAAAGCACCGGGACACAGGGAGTATAAATGACGACCAGGACATAAGTAAAAAAAAAAACTATCTATATATATTAAAATAAGTTGTCTGTGGATCTGTGGATCGTGGATCAGGTGACGTCACCTGAAAAAACTGGATCAGGTGACGTCAAAACTGAAAAAACTAAAAAAAGGCAAAAACGAGGTATAGGTCTGAATATGGATTGTTTTTCCCATGGACAATTATATGTTGCATGTTCAAGAGTCGGTAAACCTGACAATCTAAATAAATGACGACACTCAAAGAGAAAGCGACCGGGACAAAAGGAATGTTCGATTAGCAATCAATAAAGCACCGGGACACAGGGAGTATAAATGACGACCAGGACATAAGTAAAAAAAAAATAAAAAAACTAAAAAAAAGGTAAAAACTACAAAAAAACTAAAAAGAAAAAATATATAAAATAGTTATATATATAAGATAGATAAGTTGTCTGTCTGTCTGTCTGTCGAGTGACGTCATTATATGACGTCTGAATTATTTCATCATATACCAATTCAAAAACGAATGTATTCAAGCCGAAGTAGCTGAGTTGGTAAAGCGTTATGTTCCAGGTTCTAGGTCCGAGAGGTTCCAGGTTTGAACCTTGGCTTTAGCATTAATACAAAAGAAGAAAAAAAACTAAAAAAGGTAAAAACTACAGAAAAAACTAAAAAGAAAATACTAAAAACTAAAAAAGCTAAAAAAATAAAAAACATAAAAAAAATTAAAAAAATAAAAACTAAAAAAGAAAAAAACTAAAAAAAGGTAAAAACTTCAAAAAAACTAAAAAGAAAAAAAACTAAAAACTAACAATAAAAAAACAAAAAAAAACTAAAAACTGAAAAAGAAAAAAAACTAAAAGAGGAGAAAAATTAAAAGATAAAGAAGAAAAAGAAAACTAAAAACCGGGACACAGGGAATATAAATGTCGACCGGGACACTCAAAGAGAAATTACAGACTGGGACACTGGGACACAAATAACGACCGGGACGCTTAAAGAGAAATTACAGACTGGGACACAACTAATGACCGGGATACTGGGGATATAAATGACGACCGGGACACAGGGAGACAACTGCAAGGGGGATTCCGGGGGCACAGGGGGATATATAAATGACGACGGGGACACAGGGAATGTTCGATCAGCAATCACTATCAAAAAAGCTCAAGGGCAATCATTAGAATAATCAGGTATAGATCTGAATACGGATTGTTTTTCCCATGGACAATTTTATGTCGCATGTTCAAGAGTCGGTAAACCTGACAATCTATTTATATGCAGAGACAATGGGACATCGAAGAATGTTGTATATTCGTAAGTTTTACGTAATTAAAAACATATATATATATATATATATATATATATATATATATATATATATATATATATATATATATATATATATATATATTTCTATATTCACAGGTGGGACACAGGGACACAACTACAAGGGCGCGTAACTAATATGGTGCGTAACGACTTACGTGCGCGGGGGGGCGCGAAACACCCCCACCAACTAGGTGTTGGGGTGGCCCGAAGCGCCACCCCAGCAGCTAGTATGTGACAAAAAATGCATACTAGAATTTAGTCTCTTTGATAATACGATATCTTTGAATAAGGATACTACCTAGCCTGGTTAAAATTGACTATTACATGGAATGTAACATTGAAATATGAAACATTACCAATAAACATTAAAATTGACTAATGTTCTTGTTCATATGCACAGAGGCAACATCAAAATGATCAAGAAATCATAAAAAAATGACAACGGAAATGAATACTCAAGATAAATATCTTAAAAGACAACAGGAATCAATACCTAAAATCAAAACTGAAATAACACAAAAGCAATTTTTTAATGATACAGAAACTCATTTAAATTATTCAAAGAAAATAGTGGGATAATTTTGTACTGTGAAAAATTAGGGCGATACTAAATATTTGAGGTAACTGTACGACCAAGTTAAAAAGTCTATGAATAAACATTGCAAACAAAGTTATGGATGTTAATTAATTACTGTCTTTTAAATAAACAAAAGTTATATACCAAAAGAGAAGAAGAGCGCATCCGACGACAGACACAGGAAAACCATTACGCATACTCTCAGAAAACAACCAAGTAAAAAAAAACAACTGAAAATATAACTAATCTGTTTCAAAAGTATACCTACCGAGCAATTCCACACGTAAACCAGATTTAAACTGGTTGAAATTAACATTATCCTTAATATCTTTACTAAGTTATTTCCAAGGCTTGGAAGCTCTATAAACAAGAAAAAAAAGAAGACCTACTTAAAGCAAGTCGAGGAACCTCAATATTTCCTCGCGTCCGAGTATCATGTTGGTGAACATATGACCTCTCACAAAATATGCCTGCAAAACAATCTGGAATGCCCTCATTACGATACTTACATAAAAAATCAAAGTATAAAAATCACCCAATCCGACTGCAGGCACTATATTTATTTCACTATATACCGACCTCATGGATGCCACCTTTAAGACACCAGTTTTTCCTTTTTAGCTGAATTTTATGACACCTCCCATAAATTACAACTCAAGGTTTTAGCTAAAATCATAATGAACCCTGAGGATGTGTACCTATACAGTAAATATGGATGCTAAAAACAGTAGAAACATAATTAGATCTTCAAGAATATTAGATCTTTACTTCCAGCTCAAGCGCAAATGGAGAAAAAAGGCGCAACAAATATAAAACTTGGCGATGCTATTGCTGATAAAATTATCAGTAATCAGCATCTTGCCTATTTTATAGGTACGATTTACCAGTTCCTATTACTGGTCGGTGTAGACAAAAAAAAATCGATTCAGGCAACACAGGTTGACGATTTCCCTGGGATGGTGCGGGATTGAACCTGAGCACCGACCAATTCATCGTGCAAGTTCATCCACACACCACTACCAGGGTAAATGATATCATTATTTTAAGAGGTTGTGGTAATTCAAAGAATATTGCTTTGTTTATGAATTAGTTCTTTTTTTCTTGTAGGTTTAAAGCTTTACATGGCTGCAAGTAGGGCGATTTTGTGTTTGTCCGTATATGTGTGTTTGTTTGTCCGAATATGACGTCTGAAAAATAAAGAAGAAAAATAAAACTAAAAATAGAAAAAAAAGGAATAAAAATAAGTTGTTTGTCCATGTTTTGTGTTTATCTGCAAATGTGTGTTAGTTTGTCCGAACATGACGTCTGAAAAATAAAGAAGAAAAAGAAATATAAAAATAAGTTGTTTGTCCATGTTTTGTGTTTTTTTCCGAATATGTGTGTTTGTTTGTCCGAATATGACATATGCAGTTCCCCTTTCAGGGAGTGAGAAGTTTGTTATTCGAATATTTTCTAGGCGCCACTATGCTGCCACGCAGGCAGAATTACCCTTTCAGGGAGTGAGACGTTTATTATTCAAATCTTTTCCAAGCACCACAAGGCTCCCATAAAAACAGAATTCCCTTTTCAGGGATAGAGAAGTTTGTTATTCGAATATTTTCCAGGCGCCACTATGCTACCACAAAGGCAGAGTTCCCCTTTAAGGGATAAATATTTTTGTTAGTCGAATCTAATACAGCCACAACTATGCTGCCACAAAGGCAGAGTTCCCCTTTCAGGGAGTGAAACGTATGTTATTCAAATACTTTCCAGGCACAACTATGCTGCCACAAAGGCAGAATTCCCTTTTCAGGGATAGAGACGTTTGTTATTCGAATATTTTCCAAGCACCACTATGCTGCCACAAAGACAGAGTTCCCCTTTAAGGGATAAATATTTTTGTTAGTCGAATCTAATACAGCCACCACTATGCTGCCACATAGGCAGAGTTCCCCTTTCAAGGAAAGAGACGTTTGTTATTCGAATCTTTTCCAAGCACCACTATGCTGCCACAAAGGCAGAGTTCCCCTTTCAGGGAGTGAGACATTTGAAATTAAAATATTTTCCAAGCACCACAATACTGTCACAAATACTGAATTTCCCTTTCAGGGATAGATATGTTAGTTATTCGAATCTTTTGAAGGCACCACTATACTGCCACACATTCAGAGTTTCCCTTTTAGGGAGTGAGACGTTTGTTATTCAAATCTTTTCCCGGCACCACTATGTTGCCACAAAGAGAGAATTGCCCTTTCAGGGATAGAGATGTTTGTTATTCGAATCTTTTCCAGGCGCCACTATGCTGCCACACAGGCAGAGTTCTCTTTCAGGGAGTGAGACGTTTGTTATTCAAATCCTTTCCAGGTACCACTATGCTGCCAAAAAGAAAGAATTCCCCTTTCAGGGATAGAGACGTTTGTTCTTTTCAAGGCGCCATTCTGCTCCTGCAAAGGCAGAATTCCCCTTTCAGGGATGGATGTTTGTTATTCGAATCTTTTTCAAGTGCCACTATACCACCAAAAAGGCAGATTTCCTTTTTCAGGGAGTGAGACGTTTTTTATTCAAATCTTTTCCAGGCACCACTATGCTGCCACAAAGAAAGAATTCCCCTTTCAGGGATAGAGACGTTTGTTCTTTTCAAGGCGCCATTATGCTGCTACAAAGGCAGAATTCCCCTTTCAGGGATAGATGTTTGTTATTCTAATCTTTTTCAGGTGCCACTATGCCACCACAAAGGCAGAATCCCCCTTTCAGGGATAGAGACGTTTGTTATTCAAATCTTTTTCAGGTGCCACAATGCTGCCACACAGGCAGAGTTCCTCTTTCAGGGAGTGAGACGTTTGTTATTCGAATCTTTTCAAGACACCACTATGCTGAATTCCCCTTTCAGGGATAAATATTTTTGTTAGTCGAATCTATTCAAGCCACCACTATGCCACCACACAGGCAGAGTTCCCCTTTCAGGGAAAGAGACGTTTGTTATTCAAATCTTTTCCAGGCACCACTATGCTGCCACAAAGACAGATTTTCCCTTTCAGGGATAGAGACGTTTGTTATTCGAATCTTTTCCAAGCACCACAATGCTGCCACACAGGCAGAGTCCCCCTTTCAGGGAGTGAAACGTATGTTATTCAAATACTTTCCAGGCACAACTATGCTGCCACAAAGAAGGAAATCCCCTTTCAGGGATATAGGCGTTTTTTATTCGAATCTTTTCAAGGCGCCACTATGCTCCCACAGAGGCAGAATTCCCCTTTCAGCGATAGATATTTTTGTTGGTCGAACCTTTTCCAGGCGCCATTATGCCACCACAAAGGCAGATTTTCCCTTTCAGGGATAGAGACGTTTTTTATTCGAATCTATTCCAACCGCCACTATGCTGTCACACAGGCAGAGTTCCCCTTCCAGGGAGTGAGACGTTTGTTATTCAAATCTTTTCCAGGCACCACTATGCTGCCACAAACACAGAATTCCCCTTTGAGGGATAAAGACGTTTGTTATTCGAATCTTTTCAAGGCGTCACTATGCTGCCACAACGGCAGAATTCCCCTATCAGGGATAGCTATGTTTGTTATTCGAATCTTTTGCAGGCGCCACTATGCCACCACAAAGGCAGAGTTCCCCTTTCAGGGGGTTTGAAGTTTGTTATTTAAATCTTTTCCAGGCGCCACTATGCTGCCACAAAGACAGAATTCCCCTTTCAGGGATAGAGACGTTTGTTATTCAAATCTTTTTCAGGCGCCACTTGGCTGCCACAAAGGCAGAATTTCCCTGTCAGGGATAGATATGTTTGTTAGTCGAATCTTTTCCAGGCGCCACTATGCTGCCACAGAGGCAGAATTCTTCTTTCAGGGATAAATATTTTTCTTGGTCGAATCTTTTCCAGGCGCAACTATGCCACCACAAAGGCAGTGCTCCCCTTTCAGGGATCGACACGTTTGTTATTTGAATCTATTCCAGCTGCCACTATGCTGTCACACAGGCAGAGTTTCCCTTTCAGGGAGCGAGACCTTTCAGGGATAGAGACGTTTGTTATTCAAATCTATTCCAGCCGCCACTATGCTGTCACAAAGGCAGAGTTCCCCTTTCAGGGATAGAGAAGTTTGTTATTCAAATCGTTTGTTATTTGTCCCTTTCAGGGACGTTTGTTATTCGAATCTTTTCCAGGCACCACTATGCTGCCACAGAGGCAGAATTCTTCTTTCAGGGATAGATATTTTTGTTGGTCGAATCTTTTCCAGGCGCAACTATGCCGCCACAAAGGCGTTGGAGACGTTTGTTATTCGCATCTATTCCAGCCGCCACTATGCAGTCACACAGGAAGAGTTCCCCTTTCATGGAATGAAACGTTTGTTATTCAAATCTTTTCCAGGAACAACTATGCTGCCACAAAGACGGAATTCCTCTTTCAGGGATAGAAACGTTTGTCATTCGAATCTCTTCAAGGCGCCACTATGCTACCACAGTGGCAGAATTCCCCTTTCAGGGATAAATATTTTTGTTAGTCAAATCTATTCCAGCCACCACTATGCTGCCACACAGGCAGAGTTCCCCTTTCAGGGAAAGAGATGTTTGTTATTCAAATCTTTTCCAAACACCACTAGGGTGCCACAAAGACAGAATTCCCTTTTTATGGATAGAGACGTTTGTTATTCGAATCTTTTCCAGGCACCACTATGCCGCCACAAAGGCAGAGTTCCCACTTCAGGGAGTGAGACGTTTGTAATTCAAATCATTTCCAAGCACCACAATTCTGTCAGAAATATTGAATTTCCCTTTCAGGGATAGATATGTTTGTTATTCGAATCTTTCCCAGGTACCACTATGCCGCTACAAAGGCAGAGTTCCCCTCTCAGGTAATGAGACGTTTGTTATTCAAATCTTTTCCAGCCACCACTATGCTGCCACACAGGCAGAGTTCCCCGTTCAGGGAGTGAGATGTTTGCTATTAAAATATTTTCAGGCACCACTATGCAGCCACAAAGACAGAATTCCCCTTTCAGAGATAGAGACATTTGTTATTCGATGCTGCCACACAGGCAGAGTTCCCTCTTCAAGGAGTGAAATGTTTATTATTCAAATCTTTTCCAGGCACCACTATGCTGCCACAAAGACAGAGTTCCCCATTCAGGGATAGAGACGTTTGCTATTCGAATTTTTTCAAGGCACCACTGTGCTGCCGAAAAGGCAGATATCCCCTCTCAGGGATAGATCTGTTTGTTAGTCGAATCTTTTCCAGGTGCGAATATGCTCCCACACAGGCAGAGTTCCTCTTTCAGGGAGTGAGACGGTTGTTATTCAAATATTTTCGAGGCACCACTATGCCACCATAAAGGCAGAGTTCTTCTTTCAGGGATATATACTTTTGTTAATCGAGTCTATTCCAGCCGCCACTATGCTGCCACAGAGGTAGAATTCCCCTTTCAGGGATAAATTTTTTCAGGGATAAAACGACAAAACCATAGCGTTGGTCTCGCAACACAATTAAAAAGTGGAACTGAACCCTTGTGCAACTGAATCCTACGCTGCTTAACTTTATTTAACTGAACCCCTGTGTAACTGAACCCATGTAATCAGTTATTTGATATTCAACAAATACGAGGCAATATCAAGGGGTAAAACACAAGCTAGATTTTTTGCAAGTTCAACCTTTTTAAAATTGTTTGTTTTGTAAAGTCAATTCAATCGAACATATCACTAAAAGGTTTTACGACTTAAAGAAGAAAAAAGCTTTTAAAATTAGTGTAAAGCTGTAATGCCTTCAGATGTTTTCCAAATATCTCCGAATTTCGTGAATAGGTGCTACTGATTTTAGGATGCTGTTAATTAATCAGTAGCAACCCAGGTCCAATCGTATTTGACGAAATAGGACAATTTGTTGCCTGATGATGAGAATTTTGTTCATTTTTCTATATAAAAACTTATCCTCGACCGCAACTAGTAGAACAACTATGACTGTGTCTAATATGTATGCATTAATCTTTCAATCAAAAGCAATTATTAGTTTTTTTAATTAAACAGGCGCAACCTTTACTTTGTATTATATCCTAATAACAATAGCAAGTAAATTTGTAAAGAGAACATTATTATGCTCAGACAAAGCTCTGGTAACTCTTATAAAACATAGCTCCTAACATAATAAATTTCATATCAGACGTGGTTGCAGCATTACCCAACAAGCAACTATTTGGAAAGCAAATCAAATCGTAATAAGTATACACCTTTGGAATCTTTTGCATACACATAAAAGATAAAAATAAATAAAAAATAAACTTTCGGAATATTTTGCATACATCATGACAGTAACGTCAGAGTGACGTCATCTTAATTATGAAACCATAGTTATGTATTTAGCTACGTCCTTTTAGGCGTAACCTTTATTTTGTATTATATCCTAGTAACAAAAGCAAGTATCTTTGTAAAGACAACATTATTCTGCTCTACAAAAAGCCATGGTAACTCCTCTAAAACATGGTTCCTAACATAATAAATTTGATGTAAGGCATGGTTGCAACATTACCCCACGAGTAATTATTTTGAAAGCAAATCAGATTGAAATAATTATACACTTTTGAATTCTTTTCCATAAATATAAAAGATGAAAATAAATCAAAATACACTTTTGGAATCTTTTATATACATCATGGTAGAACCTTGATGTATAGTAAGGTTTGAACCTTGGCTTTAGCATTAATACAAAAGAAGAAAAAAACTAAAAAAGGTAAAAACTACAAAAAAAAACTAAAAAGAAAATATATATATATATATATATATATATATATATATATATATATATATATATATATATATATATATATATATATATATATATATATATATATATATATATATATATATATATATATATATATATATATATATATATATCTTCTATATATATAAAAATAAGTTGTCTGTCTGTGTAACGATGACTCTGGTCAAACATTTTCAGATCAATTGCTGGCAATTGGAAACGGAAAGCTCCCAGTAGTGGGAAAGCCAAGAATGTTGTATATTCGCAAATTTTACGTAGTTTGAAACACATATATAAATCTATCTATATTCACAGATGGGACACAGGGACACAACTACAATGGCGCGTAACTAATATGGCGCGTAACGACTTACGCGCGCGGGAGGGCTTGGGGGGGCGCGAAGCGCCCCACAATACATCACGGTAGTAACGTACGAGTGACGTCATCATAATTATAAAACCATAGCCACGTCCTTCAGTTAGCAACCTATCAAGTATCCAAAGCAACTCAATTTTTATATAAACGTCATGGCTGGGCAAGGATCTTGACGTCATTCTGTTAATAAAGAGGCATGAATCAGACAATGAAAATCATTTCAAAATGTTCAGCAAAACTAAAAGTGTGCCTATCATAATAGGCACTTCTGTTGCATTTGCATTTGTAGGAGCATCCATTTGGATATTTAAACAATTAAGTCCTGCAGATAAAGATTTGAGTACAAGTCACAAACTTGTTAACGATGATTTAGCGATTAAGAATACCGAAGTGGAAGAAAAAGAGCCCTCTAGGCATATCCGAAATCGATTGGATAATCTCGTCAGGCGAAAATTTTTCTACTGCAATTCTGCCGAAATCTACGGAGGTATAGCAGGCGTATTGGACTATGGCCCGATCGGTTGCGAAATAAAAGAAAACATAATTTCTTTGTTTCGCAAACACTTCATTCAAAAAGAAAAAATGGTCCAGGTGGAATGCGCTGCTCTAACACCAGAAAAAGTTTTGGTGGAGTCGGGTCACGTCGAAAAATTTTGTGACCTAATGGTCAAAGATAAAACTCAATACAAGAAAGTTGAGACAACGAAGGATCAAGGAGAATATAAAAAATTTAATCTCCTGTTTTCGACTTATGTTGGACCCGATCCAACATGCCAAACTAAGGCATATCTCCGGCCAGAGACAGCGCAAGGCATTTTCCTCAATTTTGCGCGCCTGTACGACTACGTACACAGGCAACTGCCTTTTGCCGCTGTTCAAATTGGACCTGCCTACAGAAATGAGATCTCTCCAAGAAATGGGCTTCTGCGAGCCAGGGAATTTCTCTTGGCTGAAATTCAACACTTTTATGACCCACAGGAGGGATGTCATAAATGTTTTTCCACAGTCGCAGGATTAAGCATTCCCTTGCTTCCAGCTCAGGCGCAAATGGAGAAAAAAGATGCAAAAAATATAAAACTTGGTGACGCTGTTGCTGATCATATTATCAGTAATCAGCATCTTGCCTATTTTATAGGCAAGATATACCAGTTTTTACTAATGGTCGGTGTAGACCAAAAAAAAATTCGATTTAGGCAACACCTGCCGAATGAAATGGCCTTCTATGCCCAAGATTGCTGGGATGCCGAATGCCATACCTCATATGGATGGATTGAATGCGTTGGTTGTGCTGATAGGTCAACCTATGATCTGACACGGCATTCGGAGGCAACTGGTGCTGATATGAGAGCTGATAGAAAGCTTTCTGAAGCTAAAATAAAGGAAATAACCCTTGCTCCTGTTTCATCTGCAATCATCCAAAAATATGGAAAAGAAGCAGCAAAAGCTCTGATCAAAGAGCTAAAAAAACATGAAAAAATCATAGCTGAAAAAATTGAAAAAGAAGATCAAGTTGAGTTGCCAGTAAATGGCACCAACTTCACCATCACTTCAAAGATGGTAAAAGTAAAAAAATGCACAAAACGAGTGGAAGAAGAAAAATTTGTGCCAGCTGTCATTGAGCCCTCCTTTGGGGTTGGGCGCATAATGTACGTTTTGTTGGAGCATAATTTTAAAATAAGAGAAGGAAGTTCCGATCGAACTTTCTTCTCATTTCCACCGATGGTTGCTCCATACAAGTGTTGTGTTCTTCCAATACGTAAAGATCCCGAAATCATGAATATGGTTGGTCGAATATGTGAAGATTTGGAGGCAGAAAATATAACGTTTACGACAGATGCTTCAGCTGCGTCAATTGGAAGACGCTATGCCCGTCAAGATGAACTTGGTGTACCGTTCATCTTGACAGTGGACGATATAACCCTAAGAAAACCTCATTCGGTGACTCTTAGGGACCGGGACTCTATGCTGCAGTATAGAGTTCCGGTCAGCAATGTCGTAAATATATTAAACGATTTGACTTCTGGAAAAGTTAAATGGGCTACTGCAAGATCCAAATATTCAAAAAACAAATTTTGGGAAATTTTAAGGGGCTGGTGGCCCTTTTGAATTTTAGCTTTTTACGTAAAATCAATTATCGTTTAGCATTTGACATGTGAGCATTGATATAATTTTGAATCAAGATTTAACTTTGGAATAAATTACATTTGGAATACAGTGACAGTCAGTGATTATTGAAGTTTCGCAATAAGTGAAATATATACGCAATAATGAAGGCTTGAAAATTACGGAACGACTTTTTCTGTTTGCGAATGATTGTGAAATTACACAGGCCGAGAAAATTGCTGGCAACGCTCTGAAAACCACTTTTGCAGAAAGCAATCAAAGAGGACCGTGAGGTGAAATTCAGGGGCCCTCGTTTATCTGTGGAAGGTGAATTGTTCAAGTACGAACATAAATCAGGAAAAGTTAGTAAAAAATGGAAGAAATAAAACAAAACTATTAGCACGATCTTAAGTGCAAGAATACGAACCAAAGTTAAACCAAGTATCTGTACTTGACATTACTGAGGGGTCTAGCAAAGAACCCGGAGGCAAGTCTTCTCTTCTTTACTCAATAGCGGTAAAAAATCCAACTGAGACATCATCTATGCCAGGAGTAAGAAAAAACATAATTGACTTCGTATTTGATGCAACTCAAGATAAGACTATCACCGAGGTCAGATGAATTAGATCTTATTTTCAGGTACTCTTAGACAACAAGCCTGTAGCTAAAAAGATCCTTGAAGGCAACCGACCAAGAAGCAGCTGTATGTATTAAGTTAAAAATACATGTTGGAATAATCAAGCACATCTGAAGTATAAAGAAATAGAGGGAGATGTGGACACTATACAGAGTAGTATAAGCAACTCTTTCAGTGATGATGGAAAGGAAGTTTTTAAACATAAAAAGAGACACAAAGACCAGGGTCTCTAATAAATATTAGAACTTTGATCCATGAAAGAAAAAGCCTGAAATAAAATTTAGTTTCAGCAGGGTTCCAGAACGATGCAGCAATAAAGCTGCGGGCATATAGAGATAAGGACAAATTCGTAAAGAAAAGTGCGAGATCTGACAAAAGGACCTTCCTGGAGAGCAAGGCACTGAAAGGAGAGACGGCATGAAAAAAAAGAGATTCCAAGACAGTCTAAAGGATCACTATAGAGGTGATCGGCAAGCGGTAAAAAATAATGGTCCTGTTAAAGACAAAAATGGAACAATAGCTACAGAAGAGAGGGAGATGGAAGAAGTTTGGGCCAACCACTGCGAAAGTTTTTTAAACCATCCAGAAGCGATAAATCCCCCAATATACCGGTCACTCCTTTGCTTATTCTTGAAATCAACACCGATACTCATAAAGAAACTCATATAGTTTCTGTATCAAACAAGCTGAAGAACGGAAGAGTTCGCATCGGACAAGCTAGTGGCTCGTTTACCAGGCTTCAGTGCCAATACTCCCAAAAAAATTCACATAGTTTCTGTGTCAAACAACCTTAAGAACGGAAGAACCAGGCTTAAACATGCGATGTCTTCGACATATAAAGGAGGAGGACAATGCTATTGAAATAGAAAAAATGTTGGCAAGATGTACGAAGGGCTGGAAAATCTTTCCAAAGTGTGTGATTTACGATCTTTAAGAAGTTCCAACTCCCTCAGAATTAGCTGGAGTGTATTTTGTGTAAAAAATTCAAGAAGTGTGTATGTAGTTGATAAGACCCTGGGTGAGTTAAACAAAGTGGCTGTACTTGGTATCCCTGAGGGATCTAGCAAAGGACCTGGAGGCAAGTCTGATCTTCTATGCTCAGTAGTGGTAAAAAAAAATCCAACTAAGACATTATCTATGACAGCGCCAATCAAAACATATTTGACTCCGTATGTGGTGCACCTTAGGATAAGAATACGACCGAGGTCAGATGAAATGGATCTGATTTTAAGGTATTCTTAAACAACAACCCCATAGCTGAAAAGATTATTCAAGGCATCCGATCAAGAAACAGATGTAAATATTAAGTCAAAACAAGATGTTTCAAGTCATCCGATCAAAAAGATGTTATAATAATTAAGCACATCAGAATTATAGAAATGAGAGGGCGATGTGGACACTATACAGAGTAGCATAAGCAACACTTTTAATGATGATGCAAAGGAAGTAATTGGAACTAAAAAGAGACACAAAGACTGATGGATCTGTGATAAAGCTTGGAACTTTGATCCATTTAATGATGATGCAAAGGAAGTAACTGGAACTAAAAGAGACACAAAGACTGATGGATCTGTGATAAAGCTTGGAACTTTGATCCATTTAATGACGATGCAAAGGAAGTAATTGGAACTAAAAGAGACACAAAGACTGATGGATCTGTGATAAAGCTTGGAACTTTGATCCATTTAATGATGATGCAAAGGAAGTAATTGGAACTAAAAGAGACACAAAGACTGATGGATCTGTGATAAAGCTTGGAACGTTCATCCATTTAATGATGATGCAAAGGAAGTAATTGGAACTAAAAGAGACACAAAGACTGATGGATCAGTGATAAAGCTTGGAACTTTGATCCATTTAATGATGATGCAAAGGAAGTAATTGGAACTAAAAGAGACACAAAGACTGATGGATCTGTGATAAAGCTTGGAACTTTCATCCATTTAATGATGATGCAAAGGAAGTAATTGGAACTAAAAGAGACACAAAGACTGATGGATCTGTGATAAAGCTTGGAGCTTTGATCCATTTAATGATGATGCAAAGGAAGTAATTGGAACTAAAAGAGACACAAAGACTGATGGATCTGTGATAAAGCTTGGAACTTTTATCCATTTAATGATGATGCAAAGGAAGTAATTGGAACTAAAAAGAGACACAAAGACTGATGGATCTGTGATAAAGCTTGGAACTTTGATACATGAAAGAAAAACTCTGGAACAACATGTAGTTTCAGCAGGGTTCCAGAAAGAATTAGTAATAAAGCTGCAGGCATATAGAGATAAAAAGAAGTTCGTAAAGAAAAGTGCGAGATCTGACAAAAGGACTTTTCTGGAGAGCAAAGTAGTGAATGAAGAAACGGCATAAAAAAAGGAGATTCCAAGACGGTCTAAAGGGTCACTATCGAGATGATCGGCAAGCGGTAAAAAACTGATTGACCTGTTAAAGACAAAAATAGAAAATAGTTACAGAAGAGATAGAAAGAAAAAGTCTTGGCCAACCACTGCGTAAGTTTTTTAAACCGTCCGGAACCAATAAATCCCCCAATATACCGCACACTCCTTTGTTTATTCTTGAAGTTAAAGCTTTTCCTCTTAAAGAAACTCAAACAGTTTCTGTGACAAAGAAGCTGACGAATGGAAGAGCTCAGGGAAACAACAGAATATCTGATGAAGTGCTAAAGATGTCTGTTAGATCCTGTGTTAAAGCCTAGATTATACTATTTAGCACAAAGTGGGTTGCCAAGGCTGTCCCGAAAGAGTGGATGCGAAGTACTTTTATAAAATCATTCGAAAAACTTGAGATCATACTGCACAACAACTGGAGAGGAATCAGTTTGTTCTCTATTCTGGGAAAGCTTCTTACCCTCACATCTCTGCACCGGATCCAGCCAATGATTGATAAGCATTAAGAGACAAACAACACGGTTTCTGCCC
Source organism: Artemia franciscana (assembly GCF_032884065.1). Classification (NCBI taxonomy): domain Eukaryota; kingdom Metazoa; phylum Arthropoda; class Branchiopoda; order Anostraca; family Artemiidae; genus Artemia; species Artemia franciscana. The sequence continues at coordinate 33,746,369 of NC_088876.1, read as the reverse complement.
AAGCCGCTGCTGAGTGGATCTCATTTTTGTACTACAAATGATGTTTGAAGAGACAAACGAATGGAGACCAAAACCATATCTGATTTTTATAGACTTCAAGAGAGCATTCGGTTCTGTCAATTGAGATACACTCTGAAAAATCCTCAAGGACTATTTCGTCCCTGACAAACTCTTAAAGCTATTTTTGGCTCTATACGAGAGTACAGATATTTAGGTAAATCAAGATATTGCAGGATAATCTCCAGAATTAAACAAGGATGTGTCCTGTCCCATTTTCTCTTCATACTAGGGATAGACTACATCCTGCATCGATGCATAAATTACGGAATCCCAATCAAAAAAGAAAAGAGAATTGCAGATATAGAATTCACATACAACATCAGTCTATTCAAATCCGAGAAGCGGAAACTCACACAGTGATTAGATGTTGTGGGAGAAAAAGCACTGCGGTTTGGTCTGAAGATAAATGACTCAAAAACTAAAAGTGTATCTGTCACGGGATCTCCCCTCGGATATAGAATAGGTTTTTAAGTTTAAATATCTAGATAGCACAGTAAAGAAAACAGGGGTAATATACAAAGAGATCCATAGTCGGATCAGACAAGCTGGTGGCTCGTTTACCAGGCTTAAACATATTTGGCACTACAGAAGTTCTCAAACCAGCTAAAACTTCGAGTCTTCAATCAGTAGCAGGAGAAGAGACTTTAATTCTTAGAGAGCAATTGCAAAGAATCCTCAACATAAAATATTAATAACTAATTATTAATACTAATATTAACACTAATTAATACATACGAATATCAATCTAAGTGAAAATTAAATAAGGTTGCAACTAAACCTATACTCTGGACAAATAATATATGCACTGAAATGTTTTGATAAGGTGGTGATTCCAGCGAGGCGTATATGTTACAAAGAGTGAGGAATACAAATGGTCTAGTAGCCCTTTTCTAGTGCTGGCCTGTGCTGCAGCGAAGTTGATGTTGCGGCTCTGGAACGATTGCGAGACGTCAAGGACTAGGGTTGTGAATGTGATTGGGATTTATTCTATATTCTAAAGAAGCATCTAGTGGCAGTTAAGCTGGTTGCAGCCAAAAAGATTGTAAGTGCCGCAATTTACTTTGGGAGGTCTCATCCTCTTTCTGGGAAGCAGAACCATGAGGGAATTGATATCATCCCAGAGTCTGAGTGGGTTTCCCATTTCAAAATTCAGATTGTAAAACCCAAAATCAGTGTAGAAGATTCGATACTGAGATAGCTTCGCTGCTTAATTCTATTCAGAAACCAAATTCCATTGTGACAACACATTCTTAGAAAGAAGAAATTATTGACTGGAACTGAAAGCATTTGAGCTGAGTGCTTTATCACCACATGTTACCTCTTCTCCTTGCATTACTTTTCAAATGGTTTTCAACATTGGTGTGGTTCTGGACAATTTGTGCAAGCGAATGGTTGGCCCAATTCTGAAAAAGAGTAAATAAAAATTATCATGTTCATCATATGTGTGTCAAGCATTTTGCAAAGATGTTTGATCTTCTGATTATTCACCACTTAAAAGAAAAGTGTACTATGTCACCATTCCAGTTTGGGTTCCGGTCATTTTTAGGTTGCTTCCATACAAAGCACAACCTAACCTAATTTACTATTCAAAATAAGATCAGTTAGCCGGGTACCTAGAACAATCCGTAGGCAATTTCTATGGAAATCATAAAGCAAATCTTCGTCCGTTTTTCGGAGCACCCACACTTCAGAGCCATATTAGCCCACTGTCAACACTGTAGCTTCCTATATTTTATTCTTGTCTCGCAGAACTACCTTTCTATTCCTGGTAGATTTGAATTGTCTTTCCAAAAATGAAAAGACGGAAAGATTTCTGTAACGCCAATTTATGGGCTGGTTCCAATCACACAAGCATATTTAGTTCAGAGAATGGGGCAAGTTACATGCGGTCCATGGGGCATCTTGGTGGGCAATCTATGGAGCATCTTGGTGGGCAATTGTATGGTGCAAAAACCATTCAGTACCTCTTGCTCAAAGATTATTGAGCAGTATTTACAAAAAGCTTAGCAAATGGAGATTTTACCAAATGGAAAATTTGAAAATATCGTCTTACAAAACTTTTTATTTGTCCCATTTTCCAGAAGTAGTATAATGATATTGAAGTTGAAATGCTAGTTTTGGAAATAACTTTAAGGTATTTATGCCATATTTAGTTTTTCCAAAGTTAAAAAGATTCAGAAGCTTCATTTTTAAGCACTATCAGACGATCACACTAATTGAGTCCCTTTGAAGCATTTTAAGGGTTAAATATCGCAAACAATTTCAGAAACCTCCCCAAAATTAACAAATTGAAACAAGAGCCAAGAGTTCATATGGCACTTGTGACGAGGTCGGAAGAGCCAAGAGCTCATATGGCATGAGCTCTAGCAAAATCTTAAGAATCAATAGATTGCTTTAAAGGGAAAATCAGAGGCTTAATGCCGATCGGGATTAAAATAAGAGCTCTGAGTCACGAGATCCTTCTAAATGTCAAAAACCTTTAAGATCCGATCATCCACTCGTAAGTTAAAAATACCTCAAGTTTTCCTCTCCCTTCAGCCCTCCAGATGGTCGAATCAGGGAAAACGACTTTATCAAGTCAATTTGTGCAGCTCCCTGACAACCTACCAATTTTCATCGTCTTAGCACGTCCAGAAGCACCAAACTCGCCAAAGCGAAATAAGAGCTCTGAGACATGAGTTCCTTCTAAATATCAAATTTCATTAAGATCCAGTCACCCGTTCTTAAGTTAAAAATACCTCAATTTTTCTAATTTTTCCAAGTTAATAACCCGTAGTTCTCCCAAAGAGAACGGATCCGTTCCAATTATGTTAATCAAGTATCTATAACTTGTGCTTATTTTTCCCATCAAGTTTCATCCCAATTTCTCCACTCTAAGCGTTTTCCGAGATTTCCGGTTTCCCCCTCCAACTCCCCCCAATGTTGGGATTTGAAGTGAGAGTTCTAAAGCACAAGATCCTTCTAAATATCAAATTTCATAAGATCTGATCACCTTTTGGTAAGTTACAAATACCTCATTTTTTTCTAATTTTTTCGAATCACTCCCCCCCCCCCAAAAAAAGAGCAGATACGGCCCGGTTATGTCAGTCACTTACCTTGGACTTGTGCTTTTGTCTTCCCACTGAGTTTCATCCTGATCTCTCCGCTTTAAGCGTTTTCCAAGATTTCCGGTCACCCTCCCCCAATGGCACTGGATGCAGTCAGGATTTAAAATAAGAGATCTGAATTACGAGGTCCTTCTAAATATGAAATTTCATAAAGATCCGATCATTTCTTCGTAAGTTAAAATCCTCATTTTTTTACGTTTTAGAATTAACCCTTCTCCCCCCCCCCAATTCCCCCAAAGAGAGCGGATCCGTTCCGATTATTTCAATCACGTATCTAGGAGTTGTGCTTATTTTTCCCACCCTGTTCCATTCCGATCCCTCCACTCTAAGCGTTTTCCAAAATTTTAGGTCTACCCCCCAACTCCTCCAATGTCACCAGATCCAGTCGGGATTTAAAATAAGAGCTCTGCGACACGATTTCCTTCCAAACATCAAATTTCATTAAAATCTAATTACTCCTTCGTTGGTTAAAAACCTCTGTTTTTCTAATTTTTCAGAATTAACCCTCCCCCAAAGAGAGCAGATCTGTTCCAGTTATGTCAATCACATATCTAGGACTTGTGATCATTTTTCCCACCAAGTTTCATCCCAATCCCTTCACTCTAAGCGTTTTCAAAGATTTTAGCCCCCCCTCCCCCACCAACTCCCCGCAATGTCACTAGATCGAGTCGGGATTTAAAATAAGAGCTTTGGAACACGATATCCTTCCAAACATCAAACTTCATTACGATCCAATCACTCCTTCGTAAGTTAAAAATACCTTATTTTTCAAATTTTTCAGAATTAACAACCCCCCCCCCAACTACCTCAAAGAGAGCAGATCCGGTTATGTCAGTCATGTATTTAGGACTTGTGATTATTTTTCCCACCAAGTTTCATCCCCACTAATCCACTCTAAGCGTTTTCCAAGTTTTTAGGTCCCCCCCCAAATCCCTGCAATATCACCGGATCTGGTCGACATTTAAAATAAGAGCTCTGAGATACGACATCCTTCCAAACATCAAATTTCATCAAGATCCGATCACCCGTTAGTAAGTTAAAAATACCTCCTTTTTTCCTAATTTTCCGATTAAACCGTCCCCCACTCCCCCCCTCAGATGATAAAATCAGGAAACGACAATTTATAATTTAATCTGGTCTGGTTCCTGATGCGCCTGCCAAATTTCATCGTCCTAGTCTACCTGGAAGTGCCTAAAGTAGCAAAACCGGGACAGACCGACCGACAGAATTTGCAATCGCTATATGTCTACCAGGTGCCATAAAATAGAAATCTGATCTCTGGATAAAATGTTGGAAAGCCACAATTTACGATCTATATTGTTATGTTTTATGCATTCAGCCTAAAGCAAAGTTCCTCGTTCTTAGTCTTTGCTCCGCTGTAATTCCAAAGTTTAAATAATAACAGAAGCATTGAGGCATGCACAGGGGGTACAGGGTCTCCCCGTTAGCCTGCGAGTCCAGGGGACTTGTTGGTCATGTGTCGTCAATCCTAAAACATGGTAGCCTACTTGGTCAGGCTAGTCTGCCAGACACTTTAAGCAGGCGAGCCTATTAGGCTTAGGTCACTTGTCCACCTGTGAGACCAAGCAAATTTGGTCTGCCCCCCCACCTTTTGCAAACAGGTTCAGTCAACATTACCTGTCATTAAACAACCCAAAATGACATCATTTGCCAATTTCCAAGCGAATTTGATTTTGAGTCCATGCAAATTCAGTCCCTCCCCCTTTTTGCATACAAGCCCAGTTAATATTGTCCGTCTTGAATCAACCCAAAAATCCCGGTCTGTCCTAAGTTGTGTCTCAAGATGGATAGACAGATGATAGACTATCTATCGACAAGGAAAACTGACATTATTGCTATACAATCCTCAAAAGGGCTTACGCCAGCTATGCCTCTCACTCAGACTATCATGTGCCCTGCCTTTTCCTCCATTAAACCATGGATTGATGGTAACTTGATTTTAATTCAAAAATTACGAAAGATTTTCAAAGTTGTACAAAGATTTTTTTTTGGGGGGGGGGTCTACCAAAAAAAACTAAAAAGGCATCAAAAATTTATTTATATTCATTTTTGTTACATTTTTACGAGTCGGACGAACATTTCGGAGGTTCAAACCCCCTGCTCCTCCTCCCTCGGATGCGGCTTGGGTATCCATAAACAAGTTTGTCAAATCACAGAGAACCAAAGAGATGACTTCGTCATAATATAGTAGCAAAATATACTTTAATTTCCTCGGCTAGACTTTCCCCACATATACTCAAAAGCTGGTACGCCCGACGGGGGAAGGGATGTGTGGCCTTGCCCCACCCACTTCCGAAATCATACATTTCGTTGAATTTCTTGCCACCTCTTATTCAAATTACAAAAAAAAGATTTGTACTACCTCCCCTTCCCTCAAACAAAACCTAGGGACATTTGCCCCCCCCCCCAAAAAAAAGAATTAAGGTCATTTGTCCCTTCACCCCTCGAAAAAAAACCTAAGCACCTTCCTGTTCGAAAGCCTATCACTTTTTTGGGTGGAACGTATCAGCAGGGAAAGTAATCGACGTTTTTAACATTTGAAGAGATTTGATAAGCCCTGTAACCTGATTGACATGCTCAAGTGAAACTTAGAACAGTTAAAAGTTTTGCAAGTTTCGACTCAAAAATTTTGAAGTGGTGTTGTGTGGCAGTGGGTGGAATGACTCTATGGGAGTAAAGATTCTCCAGAGCATTAACGGCTTATGTGGAGTCAATAATTGCCACTGTTTCAGTTTTCAGGTATTTTTTGTAGGGACAAGTACCAAACCAGTAACCCAACTTTGCAATACCTAGAATTAAACCCTTTTGGACCCAAAAATGCCAAGCAGAGATTAATCCACTGTACTACCACAGAATACTGACTGAAAAGACCATCATAAACATCTACTCTTTATTAGCACACTTATTCTATGCACGGCGGCATCTTTTATCCCTGTTTGCATCATCACCAATATATAGCGTTAATTTGAGCCAATCAGAAAATCTGTGAAAAGTCTCATTGTGAATCGGCCTTAAACGCGACCTGGCCAATCCCAGGGGCAAAGGTATTTTCCTGGATATTAGGCTGCTAAATCTTTCCAATCACTTTCTAAGTACACCCAAGATCACATATGTCACAAACACTGGTTTACTAAAATGAAAAAGTCTGACATAAAATACACTTACAGTTATTTAATCCAAAACGAAAAATTGTTCAAAATTAAAATGTTATCTGCCATAAGGTAAGAAACAAAAAATAATCAAGAAAAAAAACAAAAAATATCTGAAGAGCTTAGAACCCCTAATGTGCTGTCCTCCTAATCGGCAAATAGCGGTAATAGATTCTTGTTTTGGGATCAAACCATGAATAAGATTAACAGCCCTTATAATGCTAGAGCAGACTCCTGTTGTATTTTTCCTTATCCATTTTAATATTAAAAAACCTGTTGTAGTAGAGTGGATTGATACTTTGCTTTGTAATACGGGGCATCCGGGTTCGATCCCCGCTGCAGCAAGGTTGGGCGACAAGCTTGCTAATTCTCCCTGTAAAAAAAAAAAAAAAAAAAAAAAAAAACACTCACCAACTGAAACGTCGACTCGATGCCCTATGCACCAGCAATGGCTCAGGAGGATCTTTATCCTTTTTTTTTTAGTATTGAAACAGTACTCTGTTACTGATTTAGAATTACTATTTGTCACAAAGACAAGTAAAGCATAGCCTCTTATGATCCTAATTATATCAACCAATAACAAGACTAAAAGAGGAAAGAAAGGAGTGGCCTCTTCTAATCGTTTTGTGAAATCTGCTCTTCAGGGTTGGTGTATAAGCTTTCTAAGGCTCACTGCACCGATTAAGACGCTTAACAGACACGGTTTATTAGCCAGCAGATAAGTGAGAGCATAAGAAACGCTGAATTTGGTGCAATTAACTGAAGGACCTAACTTAATATTTTAAGTTAAGACTTGCTTATGAAAAACCTATTCAACCACGGTACTCGAGCTGAATTAATGAAATCGGTTACTGAATAAATTACCTATTGAAAATTGCCAAATTCTTTTCAATTGCTATTAATTGTATATTTTAGTTCAATGTATCTATTTGCTAACTATTAGCCGTTATTCTTAAGCCTCGTTTTTATTGTAATCACTAGTTTTAATTGGCAAATAACAGCAATTAACATTCTTAATTTTACGAGAATCAAACCGAATAGCGCTAATAAGAATTCTTATTGGCGTATAAAGTAGTAAGAATTCACAATTCTTAGAAAGTTAAGATGAAAAACAATTGAATAGATACCGTTATTTTTTATTCATATTAGTTTGAATGAATACCCAGCAACAAGTTCCAGAATGAAAAGAGGGTGTGGTCTCTTCCAATCCTCTTATGTAGGAATTAAATTATTAGAATTAAGGAAAATATGAAATTATGTTTAATTTTAAAAATGGCTTGAAATCCTTAGGAAATGCCACGGAATTGAAATGAAACCATGAATGTGGTAAAAAAAAACATGAACCAACAGTTTCCAGTTCTCCGTTTGGAAGAACCGAGAATATCCTATTTTAGCCATTGTAGCGCTACTGAGGGTCATAAAAGGCAACGCTCAAATTTTCTTGATTTCCAGTAGTTTTTCCAAATTAGCTAGCGAGTATCCAGAATTTTTTTCGGGAAGAGGGTTTATTTTTTTCAAGGGAGGATTAGGGCCGAATATCAAGCTTCAACACTTCTAGGCCGAAGCATTTTTGTCGCTCTGATTTCGCATAATTTTCGAGGAAATTCCTGAAAATTTAGGGATAGTTGAAGCATTGAACAGACCCCAACTGACGAGCCGAAAGTAATGAAATACAGGGGTGATACTGAACTCTTAACTACCATTCTTGGGAGACCTATGACAGTTTATAAGTGGCCATGGAATTCCTGTGTTGTTTTAAATTTACTTTCAACTGCGCTGTTAAAATTCATTTCAACGATAAGTCATATCAGTAAATTTTTGGTAAAAAATAAAACTACCGTGGTAGCTTATTGCGCCTCTAGCCCCAAGCCTATTGGTAAATTTCGGCCTGAAGAGGGTTACAAAAAAAAATTAGAACGCATATGAAAAATTTATTTCTATGGATTTTTGTCACGTTTTTACGAGTTAGAAAATTTTTTTTGACGGTTAAGTACGCTAGCCTCTCCCGCTTGATACTGCCTTGCTAATGAGTAATGGAAACTTAATTCAAAACTAAAATGAACAGGGCTATTAGCCTTATTCATGTTATAGCCAAAAAAAACAAGAATCAATATTACCGTTTTCTGCCAATTATGACAAGCCACTACATTGATTAAGTGGAGTTTGTGAAGATTCAAAAAATAAAAAATCGAGTCCCTTCAATCCTCACCAATGCGCTCATTTACAAGTCTTCTGTACTTCTATATTGATAATGCAATACTCACACTTTTCCCTAGTCTTGAATTAAAAATAGACCGATCCACTTTCCATAATTTGAGGATATGGTTCTTAGGGTAGTGAATAATACCCTACCCGAAAAAAAAAATCGAGTCCCATAAATCCTCACCAATGCGCTCATTTACAAGTCTACTTTACCTCTATATTGATAATGCGATACTCACAGTTTTCCCTTGTGTTGAATGAAAAGTAGACCGATCCACTTTTCATAATATAAGTTTACGGGTCTTAGGGTGGTGAATTCTACCCGAAAAAAAAATCGAGTCCCATAAATCCTTATCAATTCACTCATTTACAAGTCTACTATATTGATAATGCGATACTCACAGTTTTCCCTAGTCTTGAACTAAAAGTAGACCGATCCGCTTTCCATAATTTAAGGATAAGGCTCTTAGGGTAGTGAATGCTTATGACCATTTTTAAACTAATTAGGACAAGGCTTAAGAGAATAAAAGCATACTAAATTTAAAATCAAGCGCTTTGACAGTTAAAGCTGACAAAAATTAAAAAGGGGTAATTGATTTGGCTCAAGAAGTGACCAATTATGATGTTCATCTCAATCCTCGATGCCAAGATTTTCATACAGATAAGCAATATGCGTAACTATTAACACCAGCTGTTCCCCAATTTGTTTTTATTTTTGCTTTAGAGCCCCTCATCAGTAATTTTGTTAAAAAGTAATTTTATTTTAATTTTAATAAAATTGAAACTAATGAAGGGTGTAGAATTTAAGCTTTCTCTGTGTAAGCAACAAAAGCAGATCCGTATCCACTGGGAAGGCCCCTTTTCAGTTTCTTAATTTTTGCCGAATTTCTTGACACTCCTTATTATAAATATCAAATAAAGAAACTATTGTCCCCCCGAAAATTTTCCTTCCCATGTATCTGAACAAAGACATATTTACAACAATTATTTTTCCCAATTTATACGAGTTTCTTTTTTCTATTTAAATAAAATAAAAATATTACACATACTCATAACAAAATCAAACGATGATGACAGGATGGAGGTAGCCAAAGGACCGACAAAACCACATAAAATTCCCTTTTAAACTTCGTCTGAAGATATTTTTTGCACATTATTTGACTGCAATGCCCATACACATATATAGTTTACATCGCATATGTTCCTGAATATACAAGGAAAGAAAATTTCCCGAGTACACGGTTTATCTTCACCAAATTTTTCTTGTTTAATTTACACTAAGAACAACAGGGGTAAAGGGCTTTCGAGTGGTAGTTAACGACGTTCGAATTATTTATAGCCTGAAGTTTGTTTTAATCATTCATCATTGGCTGAAGTCCAAAAAAGTCTAAGGCAGTGACGAAGCTTGGTTTAAAATCACCCTTCTTCTCCTAAAGTACCAGGAGTGGGTATTAAAGAACCTCGTAATTCCTCATCCAACTCACAGTGATTATATTTTAAATGTGTTGTTTGAAAGTAAACTGAATTTGGCTTCCTACAACGCCCAATCTGAAAAGTTTGAAAACATATTTTTCAAAATACAGGAGGAGGAGGATTTTGCCACAATTTTTTTTTTTTATAAAAAAAAGTACAAAAATATCTTTAGATGAAAAACCCCAAAATTTTTTTTTTCAAAATCTGGGGGAGGCCGAGTGGGCAAATTCCTCTTTGACGTTAAGTTTTCCGCAATGTTAGCTTTTGTTGTTCAAACACACACACACAACCAAGTATTAGTTGAAATGTTTTTGATAGCTAGGAGGTTAATTATGGTTGAACAATCATTATTGTGAATTTCATTAAAGAGACTGGCGGGCCCGGAAAATAGATTTGCAACTAAAACAAGAAGCCTAAGAACGCTGCAAAGTGCGAAATGTTCAGTCACTCGAAACAAAATTCTGGATATTCTAGTCAGTTCATAGCCACTTTGTTTCTTCAACATATCAGATCCTATGAAGCCTAATTACCGGAAAATATACTAAGTTAAGTTTCATTCACATAAATAAAACAGAAATTCAGTCCTGCAAAATCTGTAGAGAGCCATCTTCAGTATACCGATAAGAATCAGCGGGTATTATAGTATAGGTATCACTGCCCTCAAGCATAACTGTCAGTGAACCATCTGGATTTATTATTGTTGAATTGGCCATAAGAACCGTGCTATTTTCTTCTGAGTCTTCAACAACTGACTGCATAATTCCTTCCTAAAAGCAAGAGAGAAATACATTCAACTTAAATATAACTCAGTTCTTTTCTGGGGGACGAGTATTGATAATACAACTAGAGACAATGGCCTTCTATTAGGCAGGGATAACTCAAAGTCTTAGGAAACAGGCGGTGATAATTGGGAGAGAAATGACACTCCTAGACTTTAAAATACATTTCACGCATCTTCATTAAAAAATGAACGATAAATCCTTGCCCCCCCTCACATTATCTTGAGTTGTTCCCGCTGTTAGGTTGAATAGTAGCATCTTTTTATGGCATTTGCCCGTCAGCCAAGTGCCTTATAGCGATCACAATTTCTTTCGGTCCTGGTTTTACTAGTTCAGGCACTTCCAGATAAGCTAGGACGATGAAAGTTGGCAGGCGTATTAGGGACCAGACCAGATTAAAATAGAAATAGTCACTTCCCCGATTCAACCATCTGGAAGGCAGCGAGCGAAAGTTATTTGAAAAGGATTTTTATTTGCGATAAGACAAATTATTGTTGTTTTAAGAGTGTTGGTCGCTGATCTAGGGGTAAGATTCTCGCTAATTGTGTGAGGGGTCCCGACTTCGAATCCCGATGATCCCAATTTTTACATGAAGGATTTCTAGTGCTTTAGCGCGTTCAGTGCTTCTGGACGTGCTGGGACGATGAAAATTGGTAGGTATGTCAGGAACCTGTACAAATTATCAATATAACCGAGTCTGCTTTTAGGTTCCGACCTCGTCACAAGTGCCATATGAGCTCTTGGCTCTTGTTTTATAATTAATCACTGGTTAAGTTTTGCTGTATTTTTTTGTTATGTCTCCATTTTAGAATATTTTTCTGAAATTAGTAAAAGAAAGATGCGTTTAGATTTTGAAAGCTGCGTTAAGCGGTCTAAATTTAAGCTTAATTTATGAGGGTGGGCTATAAAACCGTCAGTGTCACACCGGTTCGGCATTATCGACCCCATTGTAGCTCTTAATAAACCTCTCACAAAAATTTTAAAGTCAGTCGAAGCCAATAGCTTTGCCATTGAAACTCGTCAATGTTTGTACGTTCGGCAACGTACGTCAAACTCGTCAATGTGCATTTGGGCAATGTGTTTTACATTTGGACAAAATTAATGATTTTCGGGCAAAATTTGTTATGTTTAGGCGAAACATATTACGTTTGGTCAAAACTTATGAAATTTGGGCAAGATTTAGTTTGGGAATGTGCATCTTTATTTTACTTTAACTCAGACTACTTAACAAATTTTGAGATTATATATATATATATATATATATATATATATATATATATATATATATATATATATATATATATATATATATATATATATATATATATATATATATATATATATATATATATATATATATATATATATATATATATATATATATATATATATATATATATATATATACATATATATATATATATATACATATATATATATATATATATATTTA